>NC_036842.1:21275163-21280417 GCF_002910315.2 Salvelinus sp. IW2-2015
GAATCACCCACCACAAAAGACCAAGCACGTGCGGTAATGGGCAGCAGCAGCAGCAGCAGCAGCAGCAGCAGAGCAGCAGCGATCTCAGGACTCCTGGAGACATGGCGGAGGAGATTTTTTAAACGGAGAAGGACCCTGGGCTTCAGGTTTGGTGAATATCGCCACCCCAAAGCCAGAGCTGGAGGCAGCGAAAGCTGAGAGGCGGTGGTATGAGGAGGCAGCACGAAAGCGCGGCGGTTGGAAGGCCCGAGAGGCAGCCCCCCCAAAAATGTTCTTGGGGGGGGAGAACACGGGGAGTGTGTTAAGTCAGGGAGGAGACCTGAGCCAACTCCCCGTGCTTACCGTGGAGAGAGAGGGACCGGGCAGGCACCGTGTTATGCCTGAGGCGCACGGTGTTCCCGGTGTGCAGGCACTAGCCCGTGCGATACATAGCAGCGCCTCGTATTGGCCGGCTAGAGTGGGGCATCGAGCCAGGTGCCATGAAGCCGGCTCAACGCATCTGGTCTCCAGTGCGTCTCCTCGGGCCGGGGTACATGGCACCAGCCCTACGGCATGGTGTCCCCGGTTCGCCAGCACAGCCCAGTGCGGCCTATTCCACCTCGCCACACTGGCTTGGCTACGGGGAGCATTCAGCCAAGGTAGGGTGGGCAGGCCGGTGCTCGGAGACCTGTAGTGCGCCTTCACGGTCCGGTCTATCCGCCGCCTGAGTCTCCCTCCTGTCCAGCGCCGCGCTGAGTCTTCCTCCTGTCCAGCGCCCGCCTGAGTCTCCCTCCTGGTCCAGCCCACCTGAGAGTCGTCCGGCCTGTCCACCTGCGCGCCGCCTGAGTCTCCCTCCTGTCCAGCGCCGCCCTGAGTCTCCCTCCATCTTCTCTCTTTGTGTGGTGGTGTAACGGAATTCTTCGTCCTCCTCTGACGAGGAGTAAGAAATGTCGGACCAAGATGCAGCGTGGTGAGTATCCATTTTAATATGAATACTTGAAACAAACAAAATAACGAATAAACGAACGAAGACGAAACAGTCCCGTAAAGTGACACCACAAACACATTAACAGGAACAATCACCCACAACCCACAATACAAAACAGGCTACCTAAATATGGTTCCCAATCAGAGACAACAACAAACACCTGCCTCTGATTGAGAACCATATCAGGCCAACACATAGAAATAGACAAACTAGACATACAACATAGAATGCCCACTTAGATCCCACCCTGACCAAACAAAACATAGAAACATACAAAGCAAACTATGGTCAGGGCGTGACAACAGTCAGTAAAAACACTACAGTAAATACTAGTGATAGGGAAACGAAGCTTCCTGAAGCATTGAGGTTTTCCAGACAATTGTGTCAAAAATAAGCCAATATAGCCAATATACTACAATCTGCAAAAACACTACATTAGTTACTATAGTGTATACTACAGTTTTCTTTTACTATAGTATTTATACTATAGTTAACTGTAAATACTACAGTATACTACAGAATTCACTGTAGTGGTTTTGCAGACTGTAGTCCACAAAAACACTACAGTGAATACTACCGTAAAGTCAGCAAAAACCCTACAGTGAGTACTATAGTATTTATACCATGGTTTACTGTAGTATTATTTCATGTAGGTATCTCAATTAGACTAAGTTAGTGAGAGCTGTGAGTTTATGAGGCATATTTACGTGACATGAGCAGCTGGGATGAGTGACAGGTTTGCTAGGCAGCTGTGGAGTGTGCTGTCACAGAACATAAATCATCAGATTGGCTGCTGAGTTTATTTATTCACTGTTGGCACCAGTTATTGTTGATGTTCATAGATGAACAACAAAAATGACTTTTTACCAACTCAAATATGAATCATTTTCAGATGTTTTATAAAAGTGAGACAGCTTGAAACTATTCGATATCCAAATGCAACATATACCCAGGAAGCAAAATTACTTTGAAAATATGTATTATTTTCCAGACTTTTGAAGTTAGGTTCATTTTAGGTTCTGAATGAAAGGTGAAAATACGCTCCAGCCATTGCCAAGAGCCCGTCCTCTCCAATTAAGGTGCCACCAACTTCCTGTGTTACATATACACAACTGTGTTTCCAGCGTATAATTGTCCGGACACTAGCCTGTAAAGCACAGAAAGAGTGTTTGAAATGTATTCCTAATCAGTTTGAGCCCCAGACAAATAATTACATAATTACACCCATTGAGATTTCTATCAGACCTAACCCACATGGTGATGTGCCACCAAAGCCTCTGCACTGTTCTCATCAGAATAACAATTCTAAGAAAGTGTGTGTTTGCGCATGTGTGTGAGTGTTTGTGTATGTGTGTACACCTTTACAGTGTCAACCCTGCCTTTATTGCTCTTCTCCCCCCCCCCCCCCCTCTCCAGCAGCTATATGACCTCCTGCTGGGGACATGAGTTATCACGAGGGGTGTGTGCTTGTCTTTACATTCTGGAGGTGGCACAGAGTCCTTCTTCAGGACCAATAAAAGTGCAAGGAGAGAGCCAGGGTCTCTGCCTACGGCTGCTCTGACAGGTCATGCAGCATCTCGGCTCACATGGGAATTGAGATAGGCACAAGGGGGTTTGGCTGGATACAATTCTGGATATATTGCTGGTACGTGGTGATGTTTTGAACAACACCGTTTGTGGACTGGTATGTCAAATAAAATTACATTGTATTAGTCACATGCTTCGTAAACAACAGGTATGGACTAACAGTGAAATGCTTATTTACGGGCCCTTCCCAACAACGTAGAGACAAAGAAATAGAGAAATAACAGAAAAGTAAAACACGTAATAATAAAAGTAGTAATAAATACACAATGAGTAACGATAACTTGGTTATATACAAGGAGTATCAGATGTGCAGTGGTATGAGTTAATTGAGATAGATACAGTTGAAGTCAGAAGTTTACATACACCAAATACATTTAAACTCAGTTTTTCACAATTCCTGACATATAATCCTAGTAACAATTCCCTGTTTTAGGTCAGTTAGGATCACCACTTTATTTTAAGAATGTGAAATGTCAAAATAATAGTAGAGATAATGATTTATTCCAGCTTTTATTTCTTTCATCACATTCCCAGTGGGTCAGAAGTTTACATACACTCAATTAGTATTTGGTAGCATTGCCTTTAATTTGTTTAACTTGGGTCAAACGTTTCTGGTAGCCTTCCACAAGCTTCCCACAATAAGTTGGGTGAATTTTGGCCCATTTCTCCTGACAGAGCTGGTGTAACTGAGTGGGGTTTGTAGGCCTCCTTGCTCGCACACGCGTTTTCATTTCTGCCCACAAATTTTCTATAGGATTGAGGTCASGGCTTTGTGATGGCCACTCCAATACCTTGACTTTGNACAGAGTGGTGGAACTGAGTCAGGTTTGTAGGCTTCCTTGCTCGCACACGCTTTTCAGTCTGCTCAACAAATTCTCTATGGGTTTGAAGTCAGGGCTTTGTGATGGCCTCTCCAATACCTTTGACTTTGTGTCCTTAAGCCATTTTGCCACAACTTTGGAAGTATGCTTGGGTCATTGTCCATTTGAAGACCCCATTTGCGACCAAGCTTTAACTTCCTGACTGATGTCTTGAGATGTTGCTTCAATATATCCACATAATTTTCCACCCTCATAATGCCATCTATTTTGTGAAGTGCACCAGTCCCTCCTGCAGCAAAGCACCCCCATAACATGATGCTGCCACCCCCGTGCTTCACGGTTGGGATGGTGTTCTTCGGCTTGCAAGCCTCCCCCTTTTTCCTCCAAACATAAAGATGGTCATTATGGCCAAACAGTTCTATTTTTGTTTCATCAGACCAGAGGACAGTTCTCCAAAAGTACGATCTTTGTCCGCATGTGCAGTTACAAACCGTAGTCTGGCTTTTTTATGGCGGTTTTGGAGCAGTGGCTTTTTCTTTGCTGATATAGGACTCGTTTTAGGACTCGTTTTACTGTGGATGTAGATAATTTAGTACCTGTTTCCTCCAACATCTTCACAAGGTCCTTTGCTGTTGTTCTGGGATTGATTTGCACTTTTCTCTCCAAAGTACATTCATCTGGTAGGAGACTGAACGCGTCTCCTTCCTGAGCGGTATGACGTCTGCGTGGTCCCATGGTGTTTATACTTGCGTACTATTGTTTATACAGATGGACGTGGTACCTTCAGGCGTTTGGAAATTGCTCCCAAGGATGAACCAGACTTGTAGAGGTCTACAATGTCTTTTCTGAGGTCTTGGCTGATTTCTTTTGATTTTGCCATGATGTCAAGCATAGAGGCACTCAGTTTGAAGGTAGGCCTTGAAATACATCCACAGGTACACCTCCAATTGACTCAAATTATGTCAATTAGCCTACCAGAAGCTTCTAAATCCATTACATCATTTTCTGGAATTTTCCAAGCTGTTTAAAAGCACAGTCAACTTAGTGTATGTAAACTTCTGACCCACTGGAATTGTGATACAGTGAATTATAAGTGAAATAATCTGTCTGTAAACAATTATTGGAAAAATGACTTGTGTCATGCACAAAGTAGATGTCCTAACCGACTTGTCAAAACTATAGTTTGTTAACAAGAAATTTGTGGAGTGGTTGAAAAACGAGTTTTAACGACTCCAACCTAAGTGTATGTAAACTTCCGACTTCAACTGTATGTGAGAATGCTATTCATTGACTACAGCTCAGCGTTCAACACCATAGTGCCTTCAAAACTCATCACTAAGCTAAGGACCCTGGGACTAAACAGCTCCCTCTGCAACTGGATCCTAGACTTCCTGACGGGCTGCCCCAGCTTGTAAGGGTAGGTAACATCACATCCGCCACGCTGATCCTCAACACGGGGGCCCCTCAGGGGTGCGTGTTCAGTCCCCTCCTGTACTCCCTGTTCACTCATGACTGAACGGCCAGGCACAACTCCAACACCATTAAGTTTGCTGATGACACAACAGTGGTAGGCCTGATCACTGACAACGATGAGACAGCCTATAGGGAGGAGGTCAGAGACCTGACCATGTGGTGCAAGGACAACAACCTCTCCCTCAACATGATCAAGACAAAGGAGATGATTGTGGACAACAGGAAAAAGAGGACCTAGCATGCCTCCATTCTCATCGACGGGGCTGTAGTGGAGCAGGTTGAGAGCTTCAAGTTCCTTGGCGTCCACATCAACAACAAACTAACATGGTCCAAACACACCAAGACAGTCGTGAAGAGGGCACGACAAAACCTATTCCCCCTCAGGAGACTGAAAAGATTTGGCATG
>NC_036842.1:21280517-21425050 GCF_002910315.2 Salvelinus sp. IW2-2015
AATCCTGCTAAATTGTAATTATTCGATTATTGCCTACCTCATGCCTTTTGCACACATTGTATATAGATTCTCTTTTTTTTCTACCATGTTATTGACTTGTTTATTGTTTACTCCATGTGTAACTCTGTGTTGTCTGTTCACACTGCTATGCTTTATCTTGGCCAGGTCGCAGTTGCAAATGAGAACTTGTTCTCAACTAGCCTACCTGGTTAAATAAAGGTGAAATAAAAAAAATAAAAATAAAAAGTAATGTCCTAACGCGACTTGCCAAAACCATAGTTTGTTAACAAGAAATTTGTGGACTGGTTGAAAAACAAGTTTTAATGACTCCAACCTAAGTGTCACGCCCTGGCCTTAGTATTCTTTGTTTTCTTTATTATTTTAGTTAGGTCAGGGTGTGACATGGGGAATGTTTGTGTTTTGTCGGTTTTGGGTGATTATATGGTTAAGGGGTGTTTGGTGTAGTGTATTGGTTTTGTGTTGAGTGCATGTGTCTAGCGTTGTCTTGTTGGTTTAGTTGTCTAGGAGAGTCTATGGTTGCCTGAATGAGTTCCAATTAGAGACAGCTGATTTCTGTTGTCTCTGATTGGGAGCCATATTTAGGGTAGCAATAGGCTTTCATGTGATGTGGGTAATTGTCTATGTTAAACGTTTGTAGCCTGTGTGTGTGTGCACATCGTTTATTTAGCTTCACGATCGTTTATTGTTTTTGATTAGTTCGCAAGTGTGTTTTTGTTTCGTTTTGCCTTCTTCTATAATAAAAGAGATGGCTTATTTTCCAACTGCTGCATTTTGGTCCGTCAATCCTCCACACGATCGTGACAGAATTACCCACCATAGGACCAAGCGGCATGTAAAGCGGCAACAGGACCCACCTACACAGGATTTCTGGAGATGGGAGGACGAATTGGAGGTAAGGACCTTGGGCACAACCGGGAGAATATCGCCTCCCTCGTGAAGAGCTGAGGCAGCGAAAGCCGAGAGGAGGCGATATGAGGAGGCAGCACGGAGACAAGGCTGGAAGCCCGTGAGTACAACCCAAAAATTTATTGGGGGGGCCTTAAAGGGAGTGTGGCGAAGTCAGGTAGGAAACCTGCGCATACTCCCTGTACTTACCGTGGAGAGCGAGAGTACGGGCAGACACCGTGTTACGCAGTAGAGCGCACGGTGTCTCCTGTACGCGTGCATAGCCCGGTTCGGTACATTCCAGCTCCACGTATCGGCCGGGCTAGACTGGCGTTGAGCCTTATGTCATGAAGCCGGCCCAACGCATCTGGTCACCAGTGCGTCTCCTCGGGCCGGCGTACATGGCACCAGCCTTACGCATGGTGTCCCCGGTTCGCCTACATAGGCCGGTGCGGGTTATTCCACCTCCCCGCACTGGTCAGGCGACGGGGAGCATACAACCAGGTAAGGTTGGGCAGGCTCGGCGCTCAAGGGAGCCAGTACGCATGCACGGTCCGGTATTTCCGGCGCCACCTCCCGCCCCTACCCAGTACCACCAGTGCCTCCTCCACGCACTAGCCCTATGGTGCGTGTCTCCAGCCCTTTACCACCAGTGCCTAAACCACGCAACAAGCCTCCTGTGTGTCCCAGAGTCCTGTGCGTCCTGTTGTTGCTCCCCGCACTAGCCCTGAGATGCGTGTCCACAGTCCGGTACCACAGTTCCGGCACCACGCACTAGGCCTAATGTGCGCTCCCAGGTCCAGTATGCCCTGTTCCTTCTCCCGCACTAGCCCTGAGATGCGTGTCCCCAGCACGTTACCACAGTTCCGGCGCCACGCACCAGGCCTACAGTGCGCCTCAGCCGGCAAGAGTCTGCCGTCTGCACAGCGATGCCTGAACTGCCCGTCTGCCAAGCGCCATCTGAGCCATCCGTCTACCCAGCGCCATCTGAGCCATCCGTCTACCCAGCGCCATCTGAGCCATCGTCTACCCAGCGCCATCTGAGCCATCCGTCTACCCAGCGCCATCTGAGGCCATCCGTCTACCCAGCGCCATCTGAGCCATCCGTCTACCCAGCGCCATCTGAGCCATCCGTCTGCCCCGAGCCATTAGAGCCGCCCGTCTGTCCCGAGCCGTCAGACCGTTCGTCAGTCAGGAGCCGCTAGAGCCATTCGTCAGACAGGATCTGCCAGAGCCGGCCGCAGACACCACAGACAGGATCTGCCAGAGCCGCCAACCAGACAGGATCTGCCAGAGCCGCCACCAGACAGGATCGCCAGAGCCGCAACCAGACAGATCTGCCAGAGCCGCCAACCAGACAGGATCTGCCAGTTCGCCAGCCAGCCATGTGCAGCCAGATCGTCAGCCAGCCATGAGCAGCCAGATCCGTCAGCCAGCCATGAGCAGCCAGATCCGTCAGCCAGCCATGAGCAGCCAGATCCGTCAGCCAGCCATGAGCAGCCAGATCCGTCAGCCAGCCATGAGCAGCCAGATCCGTCAGCCAGCCATGAGCAGCCAGATCCGTCAGCCAGCCATGAGCAGCCAGATCCGTCAGCCAGCCATGAGCAGCCAGATCCGTCAGCCAGCCATGAGCAGCCAGATCCGTCAGCCAGCCATGAGCAGCCAGATCCGTCAGCCAGCCATGAGCACCAGGGCAGCCATGAGCAGCCAGATCCGTCAGCTAGCCATGAGCAGCCAGATCCGTCAGCTAGCCATGAGCAGCCAGATCCGTCAGCTAGCCATGAGCAGCCGACGTCAGCTAGCCATGAGCAGCCAGATCCGTCAGCCAGCCATGAGCAGCCAGATCCGTCAGCCAGCCATGAGCAGCCAGATCCGTCAGCCAGCCATGAGCAGCCAGATCCGTCAGCCAGCCATGAGCAGCAGATCCGTCAGCCAGCCATGAGCAGCCAGATCTGTCAGCCAGCCATGGGCCGTCCCTCAGTCCAGAGCTGCAGTCCCTCAGTCCGGAGCTGCCGTTCCTCAGTCGGAGCTGCCGTTCCTCAGTCCGGAGCTGCCGTTCCTCAGTCCGGAGCTGCCGTTCCTCAGTCCGGAGCTGCCCCTTATCCTGGTGCTGCCCTTATCCTGGTGCTCTCCCTTATCCTGGTGCTGCCCTTACCCTGGTACTGCCCTTAGTCAGGCTGCCCCTTAGTCCGGAGCTGCCCTTAGTCCGGAGCTGCCCCTTAGTCCGGAGCTGCCCCTTAGTCCGGAGCTGCCCTTACTCCGGAGCTGCCCCTTAGTCGGAACTGCCCCTTAATTCAGTGGGGTTAATGTGGAGGGGGGTCATTTGGAGGAAGCTAAGGAGGCGGTTAGTGACTGTGGTGGGTGGGGACCACGACCAGAGCCGGAGCCGCACCGTGGAAGGAAAGCCCACCCTGACCCTCCCCTAGACTGTGTAATGGTGCGCCCGGAGTTCGACCTTAAGGGGGGGTTATGTCACGCCTGGCCTTAGTATTCTTTGTTTTCTTTATTTATTTTAGTTAGGTCAGGGTGTGACATGGGGAATGTTTGTGTTTTGTCGGTTTTGGGTGATTATATGGTTAAGGGGGTGTTTGGTGTAGTGTATGGTTTTGTGTTGAGTGCATGTGTTAGCGTTGTCTATGTTGGTTTAGTTGTCTAGGAGAGTCTATGGTTGCCTGAATGAGTTCCCAATTAGAGACAGCTGATTTCTGTTGTCTCTGATTGGGAGCCATATTTAGGGTAGCAATAGGCTTTCATGTGATGTGGGTAATTGTCTATGTTAAACGTTTGTAGCCTGTGTGTGTGTGCACATCGTTTATTTAGCTTCACGATCGTTTATTGTTTTGATTAGTTCGCAAGTGTGTTTTGTTTCGTTTTGCCTTCTTCTATAATAAAAGAGATGGCTTATTTTCCAACTGCTGCATTTTGGTCCGTCAATCCTCCACACGATCGTGACACTAAGTGTATTTAAACTTCCGACTTCAACTGTATGTACATATAACTAGGAATAAAGTGACAGATAGTAAACAGTAGCAGCAGCATATGTGATGAGTCAAAAAAGTTAGTGCAAAATGGGTCAATGCAAATAGTCCGGGTAGCTATTTGGTTAACTATTTAACTAACTATTTAACAGTCTTATGGCTTGGGGGTAGAAACTGTTCAGGATCCTGTTGGTTACAGACTTGGTGCATCGGTACTGCTTGCTGTCCGGTAGCAGAGAGAACAGTCTTCCTCTGACACCGCCTGGTATAGAGGTCCTGCATGGCAGGGAGCTCGGCCCCAGTAATGTACTGGGCCGACCACACTACCCTCTGTAGCGCCTTGTGGTCGGATGCCAAGAAGTTGCCATACCACACGGTGATGCAGCCAGTCAAGATGCTTTCAATGGTGCAGCTGTAGAACTTTTTGAGGATCTGACGGCCCATGCCAAATCTTTTCAGCCTCCTGAAGGGGAGGAGGCATTGTCGTGCCCTCTTCATGACTGTGTTGGTGTGTTTGAACCATGATAGATCCTTAGTGATGTGGACACTGAGGAACTTGAAGCTCTCAATCCGCTCCACTACATCCCCGTCGATGTGAATGGGGGCGTGCTCTGCCTTCCATTTCGTGTAGTCCACTATCAGCTCCTTTGTCTTGCTAACGTTGAGAGATGTATGTGTGAAACTGTGTGTTCTGAGTTGTTTCTTAGACTAATCAACACTTTTATAACCTGCAGTTGATTTTCCTCACACCTGCTGTGAGATTACAGGGTCTTTGACATAAAACCACAGGCTAATCACTAACATCCGCTATTGGTAGCATATAATATTTTTATATTTCAGACCAAAACTTCCTCAGAGCTCTTGAGAGTTCCTGATATAAGCGTAGCAGTTAATGAGGGAAATACCTCAAGTTAAACCGGGAGAGTGAAGGGAGGCAAGGGAAAAGGAATGTGAGAGAGGAAGGAGATGGAGAGGAAGGACAGAAGCAAAAGAGGAGATTAAGGTTTTTCTGATGCTAAAGCAGTGTGGAGTTCTCCTTTATTGTGGCTGTGAGGGTCTCTGGCATGTTGATTTGTGACTGAAGTTGAAAATCACATTGCCAGGGATAACCACAATGTAATAGACTTGGCGTCTGTGACAGTAGCTGGAGGAGACTCATCTGACACAAGAAATTTCCAAGCTGTGTGTGTGTGTGTGTTTAGCTACTCTTTTTGGCCAGGTGCTGAGCTAAGTTGACTCGTGAACAGGGAGTGTTTTCAATTTGTTCACAGTGGCTAAGATCTTTACCTGAACAGAGACTGAGTAAAATATAACAGAATTTACTGTGAAATGTTTGTGACGTATCACATGGAAAGTCAGATTGCTGGAAAAATAACATTTCTTCTTTGTAGGATTGAGTTAAATATGGGAACTGATGCTGAGTAAAAACAGGTCAGTTTTGAATGGGAGGAATGTTAATAACTGTCATTGTAAAAACAAATAGGTTATCATGGACCAAATTAGTCAACTAAGCAATCAAAACGTAATGCTATGAGCTGCTAAGAATGATACAACATTTCTAAGTTGAATCTATGTCATGCAGTTTAACGAAGTCACTGTGGGTGATCCTAGAAGTGTGAGTATGGGGTGGTACCTAGCAGACCGACTAAGAGCAGGAGAGGGTTGGCGGTTTTTGGGAAGAGTAGGGACTCTGAGCTGCATCATAGTCTTGGTAACCTTTCTGATACATCCAGATCCACCACCTGCCGGTACTAATTATATGACACCATTGCCATTGATAAGAAGTTAAAGATAAACTATATAATACACTGATGAGTGACTTACAGAATAAGGAGTCAAAGAAGATCAAGATGTATGATTTAAGGTAAACATTAAACAATTCCCTAGGAAAGCAAATAACTGTACAGGGATTGGGTTGGCCAGATTGAAGTACTCGGCCAACCCACCTCGGTTCACTTTAACTCCTGATGAGTACCAGTGTTAAAGATACAAGAATGGCACCGAGAACTTAGATGATTTTAATCGTTAATGTGACTGACTTAGGTTTGGAAGTACAGGAGAAAATGCTTAACCTCGCAGCACCTATAACTGATGTAGGGTGGGCTCGTACCAGCAAAGGACGCATACGACAGAAACTACCAAAAAGGGTGGTTAGGAACTTGCGCCCCGGGGTTATTGGTCKAACCAGTTCGAGTTAGTCATCAGAGGCCAGTTATAGGAGGCTAAAGTAGGTACAGGAGGAGTTTTGACCAGGATGGGAGTAGCTTTGTCTAAATGGATGCTATTGGCATCCTCAGGGAAGTTACCGATTTAATACAAAGCTATGAATCAAATAGGTGAAGACCATACCACTACGTTCTTTTGGTGGTTGACAACAAATAAAAATGTGGATTGGATAATGACCTCTATTATAATCAACAGAGATTCGTGAATGATACTGGGGATGCAGTAAAGGGGTTCTCTGACCAATTATCCGCCACCTCCCTCATGACCTGGTAAAATAGACTGACTCTCGATATGTTATTGGCAGAAAAGGGCGGGGTATATAGAATGATTGCGGTTCATTGCTGTACGTTTATTTTTTAATAACAATAGCTCCATATGGATCAGTGACCAAGGCCCTGGCTGGTTTAACCATATTAGCTCACGAATTAGTAGAGAACTCTGGGGTGGATAATTCTCTAACAAATTGGTTTGACATTATGTTTGTGAAATGGAAAAATGTCATAATCACTGTGTTATGGGCAACCTTCCCCTGCATGACTGTGTTGGTATTATGTGGCTGTTGTTTGATTCCGTGTATGCGAGGTCTCAATTCCAGAACTCTGGAGAGGTCGATGACGCAACAGATGGTGAGATACGGACCGATCCCGAGCTCTGGCCAGTGGGATGATGAATACATGCCTCCAAACCTAGTAGATGATTCTGGTTCCTTCACTTACGAGGAGCCCATGTTGGATGAGACCATTTTTAATGTTTAGGCAGTTTTTTTATGAAGATTATGACGAAAATCCTGAAAAGAAGGGTCATAATTGGATGTAGTCCTAGGACAGTCATTGATGAGTATTGAATGTAAATACATGTATTGGTTTGGTTTATTCTTGTATAACATTTATGTTTCCATATAGTGTTTGATATATCAGTGTGTATTATTTAGTCATTAAGGGTGGATTGATAAAATAATTTGTATGTCTAAAGATAATGATTAAATAATTCCACTCTGAAACCATATAATTGTATGAAATGTATTAGAATCATAAAACTATAATCTGATGATGTGTGTAGTTTTATTCAGAATTAGAACAAGGACCTTTTGTTCCTTTTTAGTATGTAAGCAGGGTGCAAGTGGGAAACAAATTATAAGAGGAGCTAGCGACAGACAAGCTGGACTACTGTGTTCCTTACAGGACATTCTGTCTCCACCCGTGGAGGGGAGAAACTGTTAGGCTTGCAGAAAATTATGAAACATGTTGCAGATTAAACAATGTATCTGTGTAGTGGAAAAACACTACACAGATGTCTAAGCAAGGCATAGTTTAAGATTTTAACTTGTTTGTGTGTGTTATAAAGACTGGGTTTGCATTTTTGATGTTAGAACGTTCTCGTGAATAAACACTTTGATTTTTGTAAATGTAACGCTCGTCTTCCTCCTCTTCTGAGGAGGAGTAGTAGGAAGGATCGGAGGACCAATGCGCAGCGTGGGCATATCTGTGATGGCGCTGATCTTCTCCGGGTCCGGCTCTATTCCAGCTGCACTGATTTTGTGTCCTAAGAACAAGACCTCTGATTGTGCAAAAGTGCATTTTTCATTGAGTGTCAGGACTGCTGTGAGCCTTACATCATGTTCTGCTCTGTCCCTTCCGCACACAAGCGCATCGCCACTCAGCCCATCCAACAGCTGGGACATGCGTCTTTGGAAATGCTCAGGACCGGAAGTGATTCCAAATGGCAAAACATTAAAACAGTAACGGCCAAACGGTGTTATAAACGTTGTGAGTGCCCTACTCTCTGATGATAGCAGTATCTGCCAGAAACCTGAGCGGGCATCCAGCTTTGTGAAGACTTGTGAGCCATCCAACTGAGCCAGTGACTGCTCCACAGTAAGATGTGTCTCTCTCTGCAGAGTGCCTCATTCAAGTTAGTCATGTCCACACAGATCCTTATGTCCCCATTGGCTTTTGGGACCTCTACCATCCCTGCACACCAGTCTGTGGGACTCTCTATTTTAGACACCGCCCCAATTTCTTCCATCCTCCCCAACTCTTCCTTTACTCTGGCCAATAAAGGGATAGGCACACGGCGGGGGGTGGTAAGGGCATACGGGACAGCATCCTCTTTCAGGCGGATTTTGTAGTCACCTTCTATCCTTCCTAGACCAGAAAACACTTTTGGGAATTTATTTTTGAAAACCTCACCTGGGTCCTCCAGTTTGCTCACTCTGTCAATGAGTTGCAATGCTTCAATTGCTGGCAGCCCCAGCAACGGTCTGGCTAGAGAGTCAATGATGAAGACAGGCTGGGTGGCACTTTTGTCTTTACTCTCCAGTTTAATCGCCAAGTGCCTCGCCACTGGTAAAATCTTATTACTGGGCCCGTACAGTTTTTTGTTTGTAGAGAGCAAAGGGCCATCTCTGCTATAGCTATACAGCCTAGTTGGGATAGCTGTCACTGCTGCCCCAGTGTCTAGTTTAAATGACACAACCTCCCCATTGAGTTTAATGGCTGAATGCCAGCCAGCATTGTTTTCCTTTACTTCTCCCAGAAAGATGCTGTCCTGCTGTACCTCCTCTGAGACCTCATGCATTTGCTTTAATCGACAGACAGCTGAAAAGTGTCCTCTCCTGTGACATTTCCTGCATTCCGCATCCTTTGCTGGGCAATCTTTCCATCTGTGGAAAGGGGATTTCCCACATTTGCGACGGGACAGTAGTGGAGAAGGTGGAAAGTTTTAAGTTCCTCGGTGTACACATCACGGACAAACTGAATTGGTCCACCCACACAGACAGCGTTGTGAAGAAGGCGCAGCAGCGCCTCTTCAACCTCAGGAGGCTGAAGAAATTCGGCTTGTCACCAAAAGCACTCACAAACTTCTACAGATGCACAATCGAGAGCATCCTGTCGGGCTGTTTCACCGCCTGGTACGGCAACTGCTCCGCCCACAACCGTAAGGCTCTCCAGAGGGTAGTGAGGTCTGCACAACGCATCACCGGGGACAAACTACCTACCCTCCAGGACACCTACACCACCCGATGTCACAGGAAGGCCATAAAGATCATCAAGGACAACACTTGCAGGTGCCTTGGTGGAAGAGTGGGGTAATATCTCACAGCAAGAACTGGCAAATATGGTACAGTCCATGAGGAGGAGATGCACTGCAGTACTTAATGCAGCTGGTGGCCACACCAGACACTGACTGTTACTTTTGATTTTGACCCCACCTTTGTTCAGGGACACATTATTAAATTTCTGTTACTCACATGTCTGTGGAACTTGTTCAGTTTATGTCTCAGTTGTTGAATCTTGTTATGTTCATACAAATATTTACACATGTTAAGTTTGCTGAAAATAAACGCAGTTGACAGTGAGAGGACATTTCTTTTTTTGCTGAGTTGATGTATATAGTCTTAATTCATTCCTACTTAGATTTGTGTGTATTGGGTATATGTTGTGTAATTTGTTAGATATTACTAGTTAGATATTTATGCACTGTTGGAGCTAGAAGCACAAGCATTTCCCTACACCCGCAATAACATCTGCTAATCACATGTATGTGACCAATAAAATTTTATTTGGATTTGATATTCAAACTGTTGGAGTGCTGGGTAGAGTGAAGTCTGTGAGGATCACGAGAGGCGGGCTTGTTTGAATTTTTTTATGTTTCCGCGGATCAGAAGAAACATGTGTTGCGTCTCACCCGATTTTCTAAGTTTGAAGTGTTGTGTGTGTCTTAGGAACAGGGCACCCCTCAAGTGGGTTATATCTGTTGTCTCATGGTAAATCGATGTTGAAGAGATTAAAAATATTCCTGGAGTGATTGATGCACGTCGGATTAATCGTGTGGTGAATAAAGAAAAAGTGAAGAGTCTCTGTTCTTTTCTTTTTTTATATGGTGTCTCTCTCTACTCAAGTGCAGTTAGGGTATATTAACTACAGAGTCAGAGCATTTATCCCAAGACCAATGCAGTGTGATCGTCGTAAAGCATTTGGTCATGTTTCAAGTGTTTGCAGAAGGGATAAGCCGAGGTGTCAAAGTTGTGGATAGATCATATCATGTGTTATATAAGTGATGAAAATGTGACAAGAGCGTGAGGTGGCCAAAGTCAGGGCTGTCCAGAGCATTTCATATGCAGCAGCTGTTAAAAAGGTTAAGGGTTTGAATGGTGCACCTGAAGAGTCCATGGTGGTGGATAGGCCTTCACTGCAGGCTGCAGGGGTTGCCTTTCACAAGCAGGATCCTGACATTTTAAAGGTTAAGAAGGTGGACTTGGTGGCCTTTATAGCTATGGTGATTAATGGCACTGCCAAGTGGAGAGAAGATCCAGGAAGATAAAAATCATTGTGGATGCGGCGGAACGGTTCCTGGGGCTGAAAGATTTCTCTGCGAAGGAGTTACATGGAGCCATACCACCCTCTCGGGTCCTAGAACCTGATAAGGGAGATATAGAGATATGAAAGAAGGAGAAGTGGGAGTTTTGTTTTGTCAATGTACTATTTTGATTTGGGTGGATTAAGTTAGTTTTTTAAATGGTCATGTTTTGGTTTCAAGCCGTCCAGTTGGTGGCGGCAATACACCTTTTTGGTTTGTGGTCAGCCTTGAAACCCACAGAAGAAGAATAACACACATTTCCGGGAAATTTCCTCACATTGGTAGCTACTTGCCAGCAGTTAAGTTATAATTCTATTCAATACTTTTTGATAAATTATTAATCTTAAATTAATAATTGCTAGTTTGCAGGAATGTTGAGTAACGAGGCTTTTCAGAGACAATTATCTACCATTGTCGAGGTATTAGTTGCAGCGTCAGTCGCGGAGATGGGCAGACTCCTCGATGAGTGCTCTGCTACTGTTATGCCTCTAAAGTTGGTCCAGCAGAATGAGGAAAGTATTTTGCTGAAGAGTAGGCTTCAACGTGCTAACAAAATCAATACAGTGAGTACACATTTGGTCGTCTACCGTTGGAAAAACGAGTTTGCAGGCGACTGACGACAAACTTGGCTAGCTATCAAATTGTTATTTAAAAACTTTTACCAGAATCCTGCAATTTTTTAAAACCGTGTACTTCAAACGCAAATATAAACTTGAGTTTATAGAATAGAATCCATATATACATATGAGATGAGAAACGTTAATGCAAAAATATGTAAACATTATTAATGTGGCCAGTGATTTCAAGTTTGTGTATATTGTGGAAGTGTGGTTTCGTCGGATTGAGGCAAGCATAGCTGTATGGATCTGAGTTTATATTTGAAAAATTCCAGTAGGTTCCTCGCTGCTTGGTTCTATTTGTTTCCTAAACGGTTTCCGTTACAATACGTAATGAATATACCCCATCTAACGTTAGTTACCTACTAGTCTCAAACTATGCGGCCTTCTCCCTACAGTTTTCAGCCAAGCTTCGCCCACGACTGCCTCATCTGAACTACAATCCCGACGCTGTGTGTTTAGAAACGTAAATAGTCATAGCTTGCGATACGGTTTTCGAAACATATTGGCCATAAATTTAATCAGGTAGAAAGAATCCTTCAGTTTTTCACAGATCCATACAGCTATGTGGTCCTCAATCCGACGAAACTACACTTCCACAATATACACAGACTTGAAATCACTGGCCACATTAATAATGTTTACATATTTTGCATTACTCATCTCATACGTATATATGGATTATATTCTAATGTATCTTAGTCTATGCTGCTCTGGCATTGCTCGTCCAAATATTTATATCTTTTTAATTCCATTCCTTTACTTAGATTTGTGTGTATTGTTGTGAATTAGATATTACTGCACTGTTGGAGCTAGAAACACAGTTTGCTACACCCGCAATAACATCTGCTAAACACATGTATATGACCAATAAAATTGGATTTAGACTACACTTCCCCAGGTACGCTTACACACAGGTGGTTGGAGCATGCTAGATAGCTAAATAGAACAGGTCTCTTTTCTGTAAACAAGCTCTGTAACAAGCTCTGATAGATATGGCCGTGTGGGAACTCTAACCCTATCAAGGTGTGTATCAATTTAACCTTTTGTTTTTTGAAAATGATTTCTTGGTGATATGAAAGATAAGGTCCTTATGCTAACAAAACCGTACCGCAAGCGATGCAGACTGAGCGTCTGGCATCTTAACAAAACTACGTCCAATGACTTATGTGTAATGGAACTGAGTCATTGTCAAGTGCTAGCTACTTACTTACTGAACCAAAGATACTTCCCCTTTCATCTGTGATTGAACTGTCGTTAGCCCACCTAGATAACCTGCTAGGTCATTAACTTCATATTTTAATCTTTCAGAGACAATTTTCATCATTCATGGAGATGTTGGGTAAAACATTGTTGGAAAAAATGGCAATGTTAATGAATGTGATCATGGTCGAAAAGGAGAAGACTGCCACAGGCATGAGCGCCCAGAGGTGTGTCAGTCGGGCAAAGGGGACAGAGGAAGGAGCACCAAGAGGTACACACCCATAGGGAAGATTTTCTTGTCTCCTTCTCAAAAGGTCAGAGGGGAGGGACCTCTGCAGGGCCTAAAATTAACACCCGCCAAATGCGGGTCGATTTTGGCATTGGCGGGTAAGATGTCTATTTCATCAGCAACGCTGGTGGGTGGTCAAGGCTCCACAGTGCAAGCATTTAACTTGAATTTGCAAATACAAAAACGTTCAAAGTAAAGTATGAGCACATTAATAGCAAAGTAAATGCTGCAGTAGGTGTTTTCAAAGTTTTGTTTCATAGCTGGTAGATAATCACACAAACTATGAATCCCATAATAATATTACACCCAATTGTGTGGAAATTGACTAAACTTTGTCCTTATTGGCTATTTACATTGTTTGGTTCACAAGCTCCCGCCCTTAAAGGGGTAGCAGAATATTTTGTCTTGTGATTTTTTTTAAATGAAATAACATTGAGCAATATACCACAACACTTCTAACTAGTAATACATTTGTTTTAGAAACATGACCAAGCATGCTCATCTGTGACATTTTTTTGGGGGGGTGGTGTAAAATATATATTTTGACTGGTTGGTAGTTTAAGAAAAATCTAACTCCCACAGTGGCTGTTAGACCAAAAGGTTAGTTTTAGGCCCAGGACCTCTGGCTTCTCATCCAATGGGTTTTCATAAGGAGACGAGGAGAGCGGTTGCGAGGAGTATGTACAGTGCATTTGTAAACTATTCAGACCCCCCCCCCCCCCCTTGACTTTTTCCACATTTTGTTACATTACAGCCTTATTCCAAATTTGATTAAATCATATCAGAAATACTTGATAAATTAGCAAAGTGTTTCTGGCTATGGCTGGGCAATGTATGTTTTTCTGTGATATTCCAAATGTCTGTATCGCAATTCTTCCCAATTTTTTTTATGAGCGTTTCTGTCCGCTTGTTCTCATGTTGTCTTTTTGGTCTTGTCTCCGTCGCTCCTTCTGTGCTGTTAGCACCTTCCCAATTACACCAGAGATCTGTATATAATGACGAAATGCCCATGTCTCTGCCCTAACTATGGGAGTTGTTATTCCTAAAGGCGGGAAGATGGGCGACAAGCGTAAGTCCAAAATTACCGACACCCCCCTGCCGACATCTCGCCCCACAGTTTGGGAACCACTGTTCTAGCCTAGTGCAATTTGTACTCCTAACTGACCCACTTAGCTAGCTACCTCACCGGATAATGGTAACAACAAACAGTGCACGCATATTTGTATGATGAAATACTAGGCTGATTTCTAGCCATATTTATGACTAAAAAGGAATATGTTTTGCAATGGGAGTTCATTGTATCAAACACTGGAGTTAAATTCTTAGCTATCTGATTTCAAATGTGGAATATTTAGATTTTGTTTTTGTTGCATGTTTAAAAAAGTAAAAAATTATAAAGTACTCATACTGTTTTTTTAGGAGACAGTCTTCATTTCCACAACTACTGCACTGACCCCGTCTCTGAGAGTGCTCATCAAGAGGAGGATGACTTTAACCCCCAGACCTCACCTGCCTCAGAGACACAAGACAACCAGAGAAACACGGAGCCAAACTTAGGCAGGAATGGAGAAGATGCCCAGTGTGGAGGGGAACCTACTGGAGGTATGGGCAGGATGACACTGAATACAAGTGGATATGGTAAAGTCAATTAGCCATAATGTGTGCTGTAATTTTATGAAACGTAGTACTCGAATCAATAAGCTAATGACTTTGTGGCACAACTACCATTAAGCCAACTTTTGAGTCAGTGTTTGTCCTGAGTATACTTAATCATAATCAGTCAAAACCCCATTTAATGTTCCTTTGCATTTATTTAGAAAATGGCTACAATTAAGCCATAATCAGACATATTTAGTTTTACTGGGGGAGGTCGGGTAATTTAATAATGTCCATGAGCACAAAACACCACAGCTGCAATTTTTGTCCCGTGTGATCTGCCATGGCAGTAATTTTCCTATGGCAGGAGAGTGATAATTCCAGCCTGAATAACAACCTTTTTTTTGGTCAAACTCCAAGGTCCTCTGATAATACTATATCCTGTGTGAATCAACATCCCTGTGCTTTGAGGGGTATTAGTGTTAACATGTGCTGCCTGCATTTTGGGTAAGATCATGGGAACAAATTGATGCTTAAAACAAAGTGCTAACCACATAGCCTAAGTCTTCTGTTTACACACACCAAGCTCCTGCCACTCACACAACAAAGATGAGATATCACTTCTTCACCTCTGACAAGCGGTTTCAACTCGCTATTTGCATTTGAAGTTTGGTCCAACAGAATGGGTCACATGGACACCGAAACACATTGAGACATTCTTTTACTGTAATAGAGAAGTTACCTTTCTAACCATACCCTTTTTATGTTTCAACTGCGAAAATTACATGCAGAGTAGACACTCCTGAAACAGTAGTATCAATGAATGTTGATTGTGGAAAATGAATGCACAGTTTGTCACACGGCATTGAAGTAGCGCTAGCTGCACTCTAGCCAAAGACTGTTATACTAGCTGTCTCAACTTTTTTTTTTTACATTTAAAAGAAATCTATCTATCTGTGTGTACAATAAGCATAAAACACAATTTATTAAATTGGCAAGTCGTTCTCATTCTGAGAAATAAGGTAGGCCACTTCTTTTTAACATCTTAACAAAGTGGACAGGCTAGCATTCTGGTCAAACAGTTGGAGACGGACAGAAGGGTGTGTTCATAACAATTAATCTGTTCTGCCTTGTAGGCTAGCAAATAGATCCAAGTTGGCTTAACTTGAAATATAAAGATTCCTTTAAAGATTGTCTGGCTACTCACAAGCTAGCATGTGGGCTTGTGCTTGAGAGATTGTTCGAGGCCTGTGTTCATTTTCTATAACGCCTGCTACAAGAAGTTAGTCATTATTAGTGAACGTGCATTATGCATGGTTCTGGTTAAAGTTGTAACAAAAAAGGCATTTTCATAGACTTGATAAGCAGATCAGTTAAATTATTTGATAGCACAATTACATTATTAGTGGTGGTGTTGGAAGGCTTATATTTAGCCAAGGTATAATTTCACAAGCCCCGAATTCATTAGATTATTGCAGATTGTTTGAAATGAAGTGTATTTGACCTTTACTTGTAGAACAAAGCTTATTTAGAGAACATTAAAACATCTAGAAAAATATTGTGTATCGCCCGTAAATTGGGGAAAAACTCAAGGAGATTTTTTTAGGCCATATCGCCCAGCCCTATTTCTGGCTATATCAGAATAAAGATTTCCACTTTAATTTGATCATTTAATCATTGGTCATTCAAAGGTGTGTGTGTGCTGAAGTATGCTAATTGTGTGAAATGTATCCAAATTCAGCAAGTGTTCTAGTCTAGTGCAATTTGTACTCCTAATTGACCCACTTAGCTAGCTACCTCACCAGATAATGGTAACAACAAACAGTGCACGTGTATTTGTATGATGTAAATACTAGGCTGATTTTTAGCCATATTTATGACTAAAGGAATATGTTTTGCGATGGGAGTTCATTGTTTCAAACACTGGAGTTAAATTCTTAGCTAGTTAACTTCGAATATGGACTATTTTGATGTGGTGTTTTTGATGCATATCTTTTTAAAATATTTTTTATACACATACTGTTTTTTTTAGGAGACAGTCTTCATTTCCACAATGACTGCACTGACCCTGTCTCTGAGAGTGCTCATCAAGAGGAGGATGACTTTAACCCCCAGACCTCACCTGCCTCAGAGACACAAGACAACCAGAGAAACACGGAGCCAAACTTAGGCAGGAATGGAGAAGATGCCCAGTGTGGAGGGGAACCTACTGGAGGTATGGGCAGGATGACACTGGATATAGTGAAGTCAATTAGCCATAATGTGTGCTGTAATTTTATGAAACGTAGTACTTGAATCAGTCAGCTAATGACATTGTGGCACAACTAGCATTAAGCCAACTTTTCTGAGTCAGTGTTTATGATTTAAGGATACTCAGGACAATCAGTTACACCCCCATTTAAAATGAGTGTTCCTATGCATTTATTGGGTAAAATGCCACCAATTAAGCCCTATTCGGACGGGGTTCGTTTTACTGGGCGAGGTTGGTGATGTAACCTTTACAAAATACCGCTGGCGTAATTTTAGTCCTGTGTGAATCTACCACATCAGTCATTTTCACATGTCTGGAGAGTAAAATTTCCAGGCTGAATAAACTAAAACTTTTTGATGAACTCCAAGTTCTTCTGGTAATACTATATCCCGTGTGACTCGACATCCCTGTGCTGTGAGGGGTATTACAGCGTTTACCATGTGCTACCTGCAGTTTGGGTAAGATCAGGGGAACAAATTGATGCTTTAAACAAAGTGCTATGCACGTAGCCAACAGATGAGATGAATGATCTGTTTTGTCATATAGCCTGTCACCTTTCCCAGTGCTAATTTCTCTTTTAAAAGATTAATCTGATTTATATTGTGCCAATTAATTGATAAATTGGCAAATATGTCAGTTAATTAAATGTATGCATACATATTATTTAATTTCTTTGAAATGAAAGCCAATTCGAATCATGCTCTGGAAAAACATGCTGGCGTAATAACTACATAACCAATGTTCTATAGTACCGTTGAATAGGGCTTTAGACTGTTGAGGAATACTTTAGCTGTTACTCTTTGTTAGCTGTTTCTTTAGAATACTCTTTGTTAGCTGTTTCTTTAGAATACTCTTTGTTAGCTGTTTCTTTAGAATACTCTTTGTTAGCTGTTTAAATTATTTATGAGAATTGTTAGTTAATATCCACCATCTTATTCATACATGTAATGCAGTAGTTTGTGTTACATTTACGCCTCAACAACGACAATGACCCTCTGTTGCAGATGTGGTATTGCTCTCTGAATTTGATCATCAAGAGGAAGTTCACCTTAATCCCAGCTCTCACCTTCATCAGACCCAAGAAAACAAGACAGCCAGCCCTCACAACAATGGAGCCAAAAACCAGGCAGGATTGGAGAAGATGTCCAGAATGGTGATTCTTCAAATACAGACCAAAAGTCAGATGCAGGTGATGCCAGAGCAGTTAAGAGGCCATTCATTTGTGACTCTTGTGGAAAGTATTCAATTGGAAATGCACGCTTAAATCCCACCGTAATCATCACACCAAACCCTTTAGCTGCCCACAGTGGGAAAGGTTTGGTACGAAGACTGTGTAATAATCACCTCTTGGCAGTACATTCTAAAGACAAGCCCTTCAAATGCACAGATTGTGGGAAGGTGTTTGCAATGAGAAATAGTTTTGCCAAACACAGGGATTTCAACCCAACTCTGCCACACCTGCACAACATGTGAAAAATCATTCTTGTGAACATCGCTAAAACGCACAACTTCAGTGATCACCCGGAAAAAGGCATACATCTGCTCTTTGTGTCCAAAAACCTTTCGTCATGGCCAATATGGAAACGTCATAAGCAGAGCACTCGGAGAAGAAAGTATTGGCTGTGAACCTGTGGCAAATTTTCTGTTCACTTCATCCTATCTTGTCATCAGAGAACAACTCCTAGATGTCATAAGGCAGACCACTCAGGAGAAAGGGGGAGAAGTATTGCTGTGAAACCTGTGGCAAGCTTTTCGTTCATCTTCACTTTACCATCATCAGAGAACAACTAATAGCAGCAAAAGCTATAGCTGTGTATGTATTACTAAATGTTCAGATGTAACCAATTTCCAAAAACATATGACTCCCACATTAGAAAAGGCCATGTTAGTCTAGAAAAAGCTTTTGCCTGTAGTGTATGTGAGAAATGTTTCTCATGTGCACGCACTCTGAATCATCTGACCATCATCATACCGGAGTAAAACGTTTTGGTTGTAGCATATGTCACAAACGTTTTCGTCTTTCAAACCAGTCTCAAAGGTCATATGACTACATACTGGAGAGAAACCTTTTGTCTGTGTTTATGCGGCAAGAGTTACTTCGGTGCAAGCAAGCTCAAAACGCACATGCGCTTGCCCAACTGGAGAGAAACCTATGGCCATCGCCCATACCAGAAGAAAAACTACTGTTATGTCTGTACGTATGTGGGCAAACATCTTCCTGATTTATTCAGGCTCAAATGCCATAGTTTCGTACCATACTGGTGAACAACCTTTTTGCCTTGATCTATTGGAAAAAGTTCAAATCACCCAAGCAATCTCAAAAGACACAAGCTGTATCACACAGGCAGACATTGATGTTTAATACTTGTGGTAAAGTTTCACCCGTTCAAACAACCCTTAAAAATCAACGCAGTCACACTGTGAAAAGCCTTACTTGTGTGATATTTGTGGCAAGGCTTCACCTCGCATGCCTACGTCAAGAAACACAAGATGAATCACCTGCCATCTCAACGTCGTTCAAGACCGCAGAACACTGGGCCAAAGTCGCATGCCTGCAGCTACTGTGGTAAAGGCTTCTGTACAGATCTGTTGGATCCAGCACATGCACTCACACAGAAAAAAACATTCAACTGTCGCAATTGTGGAAAATGTTGCATGTTTAAGGCTACTCTTTAAATACACATCGCCAGTCACACAGGGAAGAGGCCATTCAACTGTCGCAATTGTGAGAAAGGGTTCATGTGTAAGAATAACTCTTGTAATACACATGCCTTACTCACACAGGGGAGAGACCATATGCTTATAATGAATGTGGCAAGAGTTTCTCCCAGAGTAGTTATTTAGTATCTCACCAGCCTGTGCACACTGTGTCAAAGCATTGTGTGCAACAAATGGTAATGCCCGTAGCCGAAATCTGAAAGTTCATAAGTGCAAGTTCAACCAGAAAAACAGTCCATGGACAGAAAAGTACAGGATCACTGAAGAAAACCGCCTCACATGATCACTCTGGACCCAGTTTCCCAAAATAATCATAAGGCTAAGTTCATCGTTTAGAATCTTTGTAGAAGTATCGTTAAATCTCCAAGCTGTTTCCCAAAAAACTCATTGCACGATAAACTCATTATACCAACTGCCTCAGACCTCGTAAAACAGCTAAGTTGAGTCTTTAGATGCCCCCCCCATAGTTGCCACTGTCTTTGCAGTTGTTACAAACCAAGGATAAAAAGATGCTTCAACTGAAACCGAGATGACTGCATAAATATAAATAGGCCTATGGTGTAGCTAATTATTATTTAGCTAATTGTAGGCAAACTACAGTGGGGAGAAACAAGTATTTGATACACTGACAATTTTGCAGGTTTTCCTACTTACAAAGCATGTAGAGGTCTGTAATTTTATCATAGTACACTTCAACTGTGAGAGAAGGAATCTAAAACAAAAATCCAGAAAATCACATTGTATGATTTTTAAGTAATTAATTTGCATTTTATTGCATGACATAAATATTTGATACATCAGAAAAGCAGAACTGAATATTGTACAGAAACCTTAGTTTGCAATTACAGAGATCATACGTTTCCTGTATTTCTGACCAGGTTTCACACACTGCAGCAGGGATTTTGGCCCACTCCTCCATACAGACCTTCTCCAGTTCCTTCAGGTTTCCGGGCTGTCGCTGGGCAATACGACTTTCGGCTCCCCCCAAAATTTTCTATTGGGTTCAGGTCTGGAGACTGGCTAGGCCACTCCAGGACCTTGAGATGCTTCTTACGGAGCCACCCTTAGTTGCCCTGGCTGTGTGTTTCGGGTCGTTGTCATGCGGAAGACCCAGCCACGACCCATCTTCAATGCTCTTACTGAGGAAGGATGTTGTTGGTCAAGATCTCGCGATCAGCCCCGTCCATCCTCCCCTCAATACGGTGCAGTCGTTCCTGTCCCCTTTGCAGAAAAGCATCCCCAAAGAATATGTTTCCACCTCCATGCTTCACGGTTTGATGGTGTTCTTGGGGTTGTACTCACCTTCTATTCCTCCAAACACGGCGAGTGGAGTTTAAGACAAAAGCTCTATTTTTGTCTCATCAACCACATGACCTTCTCCCATTCCTCCTCTGGATCATCCAGATGGTCATTGGCAAACTTCAGACGGCCTGGACATGCGGGCTTGAGCAGGGGGTCCTTGCGTTGCGCTGCAGGATTTTAATCCATGACGCGTAGTGTGTTACTAATGGTTTTCTTGAGACTGTGGTCCCAGCTCTCTTCAGGTCATTGACCAGGTCCTGCCTGTGTTCGGGCAGATCCCTCACATTCCTCATGATCATTGATGCCCCACGAGGAGATCTTGCATGGAGCCCCAGACCGAGGGTGATTGACCGTCATCTTGAACTTCTTCCATTTTCTAAATAATTGTGCCAACAGTTGTTGCCTTCTCACCAAGCTGCTTGGCTATTGTCCTGTAGCCCATCCCAGCCTTGTACAGGTCTACAATTTATCCCTGATGTCCTACACAGCTCTCTGGTCTTGGCCATTGTGGAGAGGTTGGAGTCTGTTTGATTGAGTGTGTGGACAGGTGTCTTTTATACAGGTAACGAGTTCAAACAGGTGCAGTTAAAACAAGTAATGAGTGGAGAACAGGAGGGCTTCTTAAAGAAAAACTAACAGTCTGTGAAGCCGGAATCTTACTGTTGCGTAGTGATCAAATACTTATGTCATGCAATAAAATGCAAATTAATTACTTAAAAATCATACAATGTGATTTTCTGGATTTTTTTTTCTTCTTTAGATTCCGTCTCTCACAATTGAAGTGTACCTATGATAAAAATTACAGACCTCTACATGCTTTGTAAGTAGGAAAACCTGCAAAATCGGCAGTGTATCAAATACTTGTTCTCCCCACTGTATGTATTTTTTGCCTCAATATATTTATTATGTGTAACAACGTGCTCAATGATGTGCCAAAGTGCATTTTATAGAGTAATGCTTATAAGCATTAGAATAAGCCGCCTCAATATTTTCAGTTATCGGTGATATCTCCAGAAACTGATCTGTTGTGTATATTGTTATAATTCTAATGTTAAGGTAAGATTTGAATGGTGAAAGCTGATCCAAGAGCAGCGCTGCTTTTCTTACGATGATATCAGTAGCGACACATTTCAACGACGCACTTGGCGAACATTCTCTGTGGTGTTTTGGGAAACGCATGTTACATCGCAGTTTATAGGCATCGTTAAAACACTTGTATGCCTAAATTCCATCGCTGTTGTGAAACTGGCCCTGGATAATAGGATGGGCTTACTTCATAGATGTTCCCAGTTTCATATGATAGACTATAATTTGAATTCTAAATGAATAGTGGCAAGTGTTTCGCCCAGATAATTCACTTGTATCGTTTTTTTTTTAATGGAAATACATTTTGAAAGTATTTGGTGTTCAGGCTTTATCTGTAAATAAACCAACCACCTTAGTTATGGTGGTCATTTTTAAGGAAAGGGGACTTGTTTAAAAAAAAATTACATATACTTCAAGGCTTTTCCAGAAGTTTCTCTGAGTACTAATAGTATGTTATTTTCTGATTCTTTGGTGGCGTGATGGTATCTTATTTATTTATTTATTTTAAATTTCAGATGCAGTTTGTAAAACATAAGATCTCTCAACACCTGGCCTTCAGCAAGTATTAATACCCCTTGACTTATTCCACACTGTGTTGGCCTGAATTTGGAAAATTGATTACATTTATTTTTGTCACCCATCTACACACAATATTCCATAATGAGACATTTTTGCTAATTTATTGAAAATGAAATACAGAACTACAGTGTACTCCACTAGTATTGGGACAGTGAAACTTTTTTGTTGTTTTGGGTCTGTACTCCAGCACTTTGGATTTGAAATGATACAATGACTGAGGTTAAAGTGCAGATTGTCAGCTTTAATTTGAGGGTATTTTCATCCATATCGCTTGAACTGTTTAGAAATTACAGCACCTTTTGTACATAGTCCCCCCTATTTTAGGGGACCAAAAGTATTGGGACAAATTCACTTGTGCATTAAAGTTGTCAAAGGTTTAGTATTTGGTCCCATATTCCAAGCATGCAATGATTACATAACGTTTGTGACTACAAAGTTGGATGCATTTGCTGTTTTTGTTTGTTTCAGATTATTTTGTTCCCAATAGAAATTAGTCAATACATGTTCACCTTTGGCAGTTGTGAGTCTTCATGGGTACGTCTCTAAGACCTTTCCACACCTGGATTGTACAATATTAACATTTTTTTTATTTTTTTTATTCAAGCCCAGTCAAGTTGGTTGTTCATTGCTGGGCATCCATTTTCAAGTCGATTTAAGTCAAAACAGTAAGTAGGCCACTCAGGAACATTCAATGTAATTGGTAAGCAACTCCAGTGTATATGTGGCCTTGTGTTTTAGGTTATTGTTCTGGTGAAAGGTGAATTTGTCTCTGTCTGTTGGAAAGCAGACTGAACCAGGTTTTCCTCTAGTATTTTGCCTGTGCTTATTTTTATCCTAAACTCCCTAGTCCTTGCTGATGACAAGCATACCCATAACATGATGCAGCCACTAGCATGCTTGGAAATATGAAGTGGCACTCAGTAATGTTGTACTGGATTTGCCCCAAACATAAGGCTTTGTATTCAGGTCATAAAGTTCATTTCTTTGCCTCATTTTTTGCAGTTTTACTTCAGTGCCTTATTGCAAACAGGATGCATGTTTTGGAAAATTGCTTATTCTGTACAGGCTTCCTTTTCACTCTGTCATTTATGTTAGTATTGTGGTGGAACTATGTTGTTCATCCATCCTCAGTTTTCTCCTATCACATCCATTAAACTGTAGCCTTCTGCTATTTTAGTCACCATTGGCTTCATGGTGAAATGCCTGAGCAGTTTCCTTCGTCTCCGGCAACTGAGTTAAGAAGGACGCCTCTATCTTTGTAGTGACAGGGTGTATTTATACACCATCCAAAGTGTAATTATTAACTTCACCATGCTCAAAGGGATATTCAGTGTCTACTTTTTATTTGTTTATTTTTTTCGCCATCTACCAATAGGTGCCCTTCTTTGCGAGGCATTGGAAAACCTCCCTGGTCTTTGTGGTTGAATCTGTGTTTGAAATTCACTGCATACCTGAGGGACCTTACAATTATCTGTATGTATGGGGTACACTATTATTGCACACAGTGAGTCCATGCAACTTATTGTGACATAAGTACATTTTACTCCTGAACTTATTTAGGCTTGCCATAACCAAACGGTTGAATACTCTGACTGAAAATATTTCAGCTTTTCATTTTTAATTAATTTATAAATAAATTGATTTTACATTCAGGCTGTAACACAACAAAATGTGGAAAAAGTCAAGGGTTGAGACTACTTTCTGAAGGCACTGTATTTCATTATTTTAATTTCTTTTTGAAATGACCAAATAAATGTTTTAGAGAAATTGATAGTCGACCCAATTTTTTTTAACGCAAACTATGTGTAACCGATGTGAAATGGCTAGCTAGTTAGCGGTGGTGCGCGCTAATAGCCTTTCAAATGGTGACGTCACTCGCTTTGAGACCTTGAAGTAGTGGTTCCCCTTGCTCTGCAAGAGCCACGGCCTTTGTGGAGCGATGGGTAACGATGCTTCGTGGGTGACTGTTGTTGATGTGTGCAGAGGGTCCCTGGTTCGCGCCCAGGTCGGGGCGAGGGGGCGCCATAAAGTTAAACTGTTACATATGCACCGTAGGTATGGTGCTGGAGATACTGAATATGATTTTAAAAAGTGGACAAATGACTTGAATAATATTGTACAATTAATTTGAGTTAATCTTATTGAGGGAGAGTGATCTTCTGTGTGCTTTTCTGTCGTACTGTAAAAGACTATGCCCTATGAATTCACTCTTATGGTGAATGTAAAAGTAATTTTACAGTTCTGTCTACAGTGGATATATTTCACATACAGTATTTGTGTAGTGTTCCATAAGTTAAATTGTAGGTATCTAGTGGGGTCTTCACGTGCACGCGGGAAGTGGGAAACCGCAAAATGGTAAGTCATAGGTCTGACATGATTGTGATCATGTGCTTTTGAAGTCGGACCAATTATTCAACCAATAAGATTTTAGCTAACTTAATAAGCTAGCTAGATTGTTTAACATTGACAATATGGTCAAACCTTATCCATAAGTTTGTAATTGTAAAAAAAATGGATTTCTCATCTTTTGGTTGAAAAAGTGAAAGTTTAGTGCTGAAACACCACAACTCGGCACCTCGGGTAACTAAATGTTGTCAAAATTACGAGTTGGAGGGTCTTTCAAATGAAACTCCCCAGTCTGAACTATGAACTTCAGATAACATGTGAACGCCCCCATAGGCCTACAGTCACAGCAAGGCATGCTGAAGAAAATGCTGCTTTCATAATCAAGTGGGGAGGTGGTAGTTACCAGCAGGGCTGGCATTATGGGCAGGCCTTATGGGGCCTGGCTCGCCCTACTGTACCACCTTTCTGTCCAAATAAAATATTTAAATATTGATCATTAATTTGACCGAGATGCTCACTGACAAAGACATCAATCTCAGATAAAGTATTTGAGCTAGCGAAACAGCTCCCCTCTGTCTCGGTACGTGTTGCCAGTGTATCTGATGCTGTCTGAACAAAAATAGTATGGCATGTCATACTCTTTTTGGCCAGACAGCATCAGGTATATAGGCTACATATAGTACGACAGTGGTGCTGTTTTGCGCTCTCGGATGCTTTCTCCTGTGAAATAGTGCGCTGTTCAGATTAGGGGTGTGCCTAGTAATCGGACAAAACGAGTATTGTAAAGGATATGGGCAGTTGTCCTGATACCGTTATGATCCAAGTATTTTTTTTTGCTACCGTTTTTTTGCTACTGTGATCTAAACATTTAATTTTAGGATGTCGGTCCCGGCGCACATCTTTCAATGAAATGCAAGGTGCTACATGGTCTATATAACTCATCTGGTTAGTTTGCTTGTCTGTAAATAGAAGGGCGGGCTCTACGTTTATCCTGCTGCTCTGATTAGATAGAGCGACGCTATATTTCTATGTCTACTCAGTTCATAATTTCACCGGACCACTTCTCCTTGCATGTTCCAGTGTGATAATTTATTTGATGTTGCCTTCTGTTAGCCTGCTACTATGATGCATCAAAGGGGTAGGATATTTGCTCAAGCTATCAATGTGCATAGTATCTAACAAGTGGGGCGAGGGTAGGGAGAAAATATGAAACATTTATGTGCATTCTGAGTGACAGCAAACCGCCCACTGCAAATCAAGGACACAGACCTCTGTGCACTGCTCCTAATCTGCAGTTTATTTTTGCAAGGAGATTGGTATTTTGCCAACATCTATTTAGAAGTATTAAAACACATCTGTGTTTTTACAATCACAAGTATCATCCTACTATCAACTGTTAATTACTGATAGGAGTATGGTCAGGTCGGCACACCCCTATTTCTCATACTGGAATTGTTTTGGAAGAAAGTACAAAGGTTACTATTTGAAGTAATTTTTTGGGACAATCAGATGAAAACATTTGGTTGTGTTCATGCCACATTAAAAGATACAATTTTAACAGTTTAATTAAATGTCTTAACTCTAAAACCCATTAAGAAAAAACATGCCCCCTATAGCTTTTATTTTATTTAACCAGGCAAGTCAGTTAAGAACAAATTCTTCTTTACAATGATAGCCAAACCTGGATGACGCTGGGCCAATTGTGCACCGCCCTATAGTACTCCCAATCACATCCGGATTCGAACCAGGGACTGTAGTGATGTCTCTTGCACTGAGATGCAGTGCCTTAGACCTTTGTGCTACTCGGGACAGGAAAACAAATGCCTGTCCAACTGATTCGTTCTGGCGCCGGCCCTGATGACCAAATCCAAAGGAAGGTTATTGATCATGTACACCGTTTAGCAGATGTTATAGAGGGTGCAGCGAAATGCTTATGTTCCTAACAATGCAGTAAAATGTGAAGTCGTAAGTAGCAAGTCGGTGCATACAGGGGCTTAGAACTAATTGAGAAAATGCTGATTGACTAATGGCCAACAAGCTATGACAACCATGCTTGTAAACAAATTATAGTGTTCAAAAACCATATTAATAGATTGCTTTTGACACATTTTTGTATAAATGCTGTTATCGAAGGTCATTTCCTTAGTAAGTGACGTGAGAAGTCTGAGTCTTACAAGTTTCCCACTAGTAATGGCAAACGTGTATAAAGATGGCAGAGTACAGATGTGGCATTTCTTTTGCAGTATCCAGAGTTTTTAAACTATGGGGCGCAACATAATTCAAACGTACCAATAAATCAGCACAATCTACTATCTCGTTTTTTAAAATTGCTGGCGTTTTGGGAGCTAGAATTGGATCATGGACACCGTGTTAATGCTGACACAAAAACATAACGTAGCGTCTGTAATATGGCTAACTTGGCAAACTAAGTGCATCTTTATGCTCGCCTGCTATTGCGAGTTGGAGGGACGTTCAATTAGATTTCAAAGTAGTATGTGGTAAATATTACCTTCCCACTTGGTTATGAATGCAGCAAAATACTCCTATTTACACCGTTTCTATCCAATCTATGCTGTGGCTGAAGTCAGAAAAATAGCAATGGAACAATTGACTAAGGCTATCAGACCAAAACAAGAGCGGAATGTTTGAAGTGTAACGCCCCGTAATGGTATTTACTTTTTAAATGTTTCTTTCCAGGGCCACACAGTTGGTTGCGGCAATACAATGCAAATTGTGGAACGCCATAAAATCTAAACGAAGAAGAAGCAGAGTGACATCATTTCCGCAAACATTTAAATGTCCTTACATTTTTTTTAATTTTTTTATTTATTTAACCTTTATTTAACCAGGTAGGCAAATTGAGAACACGTTCTCATTTACAATTGCGACCTGGCCAAGATAAAGCAAAGCAGTTCGACACATACAACAACACATAGTTACACATGGAGTAAAACAAACATATAGTCAATAATACAGTGAAAAGAAAATAAGTCTATATACAATGTGAGCAAGTGAGGTGAGATAAGGGAGGTGAAGGCAAACAAATATATGTATAAATAAATAAAAATATAAAAGGCCATGGAGGCGAAGTGAGTACAACACAGCAAGTAAAATAAAAACAAAAAAAAACACTGGAATGGTTGGTTTGCAGTGGAAGAAAGTGCAAAGTAGAGACAGAAATAATGGGGTGCAAAGGAGCAAAATAAATTAATAAATAAATACAGTAGGTAAAGAGGTAGTTGTTTGGGCTAAATTGTAGATGGGTTATGTACATGTGCAGTAATCTATGAGCTGCTCTGACAGCTGGTGCTTAAAGCTAGTGAGGGAGATAGGTGTTTCCAGTTTCAGAGATTTTTGTAGTTCGTTCCAGTCATTGGCAGCAGAGAACTGGAAGGAGAGGCGTCCAAAGGAAGAATTGGTTTTGGGGGTGACTAGAGAGATATACCTGCTGGAGCGCGTGCTACAGGTAGGTGCTGCTATGGTGACCAGCGAGCTGAGATAAGGGGGGACTTTACCTAGCAGGGTCTTGTGAGACTGGAACCAGTGGGTTTGGCGACGAGTATGAAGCGAGGGCCAGCCAACGAGAGTGTACAGGTCGCAGTGGTGGGTAGTATATGGGGCTTTGGTGACAAAACGGATGGCACTGTGATAGACTGCATCCAATTTATTGAGTAGGGTTTTGGAGGCTATTTTGTAAATGACATCACCGAAGTCGAGGATTGGTAGGATGGTAGTTTTACAAGGGTATGTTTGGCAGCATGAGTAAAGGATGCTTTGTTGCGGAATAGGAAGCCAATTCTAGATTTGACTTTGGATTGGAGATGTTTGATGTGAGTCTGGAAGAGAGTTTACAGTCTAACCAGACACCTAGGTTTTTGTAGTTGTCCACATATTCTAAGTCAGAGCCGTCCAAAGTAGTGATGTTGGACAGGCGGGCAGGAGCAGGCAGCGATCGGTTGAAGAGCATGCATTTGGTTTTACTTGTAATTTAAGAGCAGTTGGAGGCCACGGAAGGAGAGTTGTATGGCATTGAAGCTCGCCTGGAGGGTTGTTAACACAGTGTCAAAAGAAGGGCCAGAAGTATACAGAATAGTGTCGTCTGCGTAGAGGTGGATCAGAGAATCACCAGCAGCAAGAGCGACATCATTGATGTAAACAGAGAAGAGAGTCGGTCCAAGAATTGAACCCTGTGGCACCCCCATAGAGACTGCCAGAGGCCCGGACAACAGACCCTCCGATTTGACACACTGAACTCGATCAGAGAAGTAGTTGGTGAACCAGGCGAGGCAATCATTAGAGAAACATTGCTGGTATTAGCTGTCGATATCACTGATGTAGAATAAGAACCTTACATATTTTTTTGAGATTCATGAAACTTTTATATAACTGTTAGCTTGCAGCAATGTTGATTAACGAGGCTTTTCAGAGACAATTATCTACCATTGTCGAGGTATTAGTTGCAGCGGCAGTTGCGGAGATGGGCAGACTCCTCAATGAGTGCTCTGCTGCTGTTATGCATCCAAAGTTGGTCCAGCAGAATGAGGAAAGTATTTTGCAGAAGAGTAGGCTTCAACGTGTGAACTAAACCAAGACAGTGAGTGCACATTTGGTCGATTGTTGGGACTACGAATTTGCTGTCGAATGCCGACAAACTAGGCTAGCTAGCTAAGTTACTTAACAGTTTGCTAGCTACTTGTAACAGTTTAAGGACAGACTTTTACAATGGGTGTATTCGTTTGTCACATTCCGTTGCAAAACGTTTTCAAACAAACTGTTGAAGCGTTTACTCAAGGAAACAAACAGAAAGAAAACGGGGAGGGACCTACCAAGATTCGGCCAATACAAACTCGTTTAGTTTAAACGTTTGGAATAAACTGTTTGCAACGGAAAAACGAAAACACCCCAGGGTTCGTCTGTTGTAAAACGTGATGCAACAGATCGTATACTCCAAACGAAAAACGTTTAACGAAAACGAGTTTGTAATGGCTTAATTCTGTTTAGGTCCCTCCCGGTTTTGAAACGTTTATTTGGTTCATTAACGGGTTCTGTTGGAATACGTAATGAATACATCCCAGCTAACCTTAGATGGCTCACTAACATTAGATGGGCACTGAATCAAATATGCTTCTCCTTTCATCTGTGACTGAATTGTCTTATGCCAACCTAGCTAGCTACCTGAACATCAGTTGGAACCTGCTAGGTCACTAACTTCATATTTGAATCTTTCAGAGACAATTTTCATTGTTCATGAAGATGTTGGGTAAAACATAATTGGAAAAATTGCCATGTTAATGAAGGTGATCATGGTCGAAAGGGAGAAGACTGTCACAGGCATGAGCGCCCAGAGGCGTGTCAGTCGGGCATGGTCCCGTCAATCGGTCCCGTCAATCGTCCCTTTGATGTGATGAAGTTGTCCTGTCCCCTTAGTAGAAAAACACCCCCAAAGCATAATGTTTCCACCTCCATGTTTGACGGTGGGGATGGTGTTCTTGGGGTCATAGGCAGCATTCCTCCTCCTCCAAACACGGCGGGTTGAGTTGATGCCAAAGAGCTCCATTTTGGTCTCATCTGACCACAACACTTTCACCCAGTTGTCCTCTGAATCATTCAGATGTTCATTGGCAAACTTCAGACGGGCATGTAAGTGCTTTCTTGAGCAGGGGGACCTTGCGGGCGCTGCAGGATTTCAGTCCTTCACGGCGTAGTGTGTTACCAATTGTTTTCTTGGTGACTATAGTCCCAGCTGCCTTGAGATCATTGATAAGATCCTCCTGTGTAGTTCTGGGCTGATTTCGCACTGTTCTCATGATCATTGCAACTCCACGAGGTGAGATCTTGCATGGAGCTCCAGGCTGAGGGAGATTGACAGTTCTTCTGTGTTTCTTCCATTTGCGAATAATCGCACCAACTGTTGTCACCTTCTCACCAAGTTGCTTGGCGATGGTCTTGTAGCCCATTCCAGCCTTGTGTAGGTCTACAATCTTGTCCCTGACATCCTTGGAGAGCTCTTTGGTCTTGGCCATGGTGGAGAGTTTGGAATCTGATTGCTTGAGTGGACAGGTGTCTTTTATACAGGTAACAAACTGAGATTAGGAGCACTCCCTTTAAGAGTGTGCTCCTAATCTCAGCTCGTTACCTGTATAAAAGACACCTGGGAGCCAGAAATCTTTCTGATTGAGAGGGGGTCAAATACTTATTTCCCTCATTAAAATGCAAATTAATTTATAACATTTTTGACATGCATTTTTCTGGATTCTTTTGTTGTTATTCTGTCTCTCACTGTTCAAATAAACCTACCATTAAAATTATAGACTGATAATTTCTTTGTCAGTGGGCAAACGTACAAAATCAGCAGGGGATCAAATACTTTTTTCCCTCACTGTATCCTGTGGCCGCATTTATTGTTGCCGGGGATTTTAACAAAGCAATTTTGAGGAAAACGCTATGGAAGTTCTACCAACACATTGACTGTGGTACTCGCTTTGGAAAAACATTAGACCGCTGCTACTCAACTTTTCGAAATGCCTACAAGGCCCCCCCGCCCTCCCTTAGGCAAATCTGATCATGACTCCATTTTGCGCCTCCCTTCCTATAGGCAGAAAGTCAAACAGGAAGTATCCGTGCTAAGGTCTATTCAACGCTGGTCTGACCAATCAGAATCCAGGCTTCACGATTGTTTTAATCACGCGGACTGGGATATGTTCCGGGTAGCCTCTGAGAATAACGTTGACAAATACACAGATACGTTGACTGAGTTAATCAGGCGGTGTATAAGAGATGTTGTACCCACTGTGACTATTAAAACCAACCCAAACCTGAAACTGTGAACAGATGTTTTAGCAATCGCGCAAAACTGAAAGAAGGAACCACCGCATTTAACCATGGCAAGGTGACTGGGAATATGGCCGAATACAAAAAGTGTAGTTATTCTCTGGTAAGGCAATCAAACAGGAAAAAACGTCAGTACAGAGACAAAGTGGAGTCGCAATTCAACGGCAGACACGAGACGTATGTGGCAGAGTCTACAGACAATCACGGACTACAAAGGGAAAACCAGCCACGTTGAGGACACCGGCATCTTGCTTCCGGACAAGCTGAACACCTTTTTCGCTGGCTTTGAGGATAACACAATGCCATCGACATGGCCTGCTACCAAGGACTGTGGGCTCTCCTTCTCTGTGTCCGACGCGAGTAAGACATTTAAGCAAGGCTGCCGGCCCAGACGGCATCCCTAGCCGCATCTTCAGATCATGTGCAGACCAGCTGGCTGGAGTATTTACGGACATATTCAATCTCTCCCTATCCCAATCTGCTGTCCCCACTTGCTTCAAGACGTCCACCATAATTCCTGTACCCAAGAAAGCAAAGGTAACTGAACTAAATGAGTATCGCCCCGTACCACTCACTTCTGTCATCATGAAGTGCTTTGAGAGGCTAGTCAAGGATCATATCACTGCCACCTTACCGGCCACCCTAGACCAGTGGTCGCCAACTAGTCGATCGCAGCAGCGCCCCTTCAACCTCAGGAGGCTGAAGAAATTTGGCTTGGCACCTAAAACCCTCAAACTTTGACAGATGCTCCAATTGAGAGCATCCTGTCGAGCTGTATCACCACCTGGTACGGCAACTGCATCGCCCGCAACCGCAGGGCTCTGCAGAGGGTGGTGCGGTCTGCCCAACGCATCACAAGGGCAAACTACCTGCCCTCCAGGACACCTACAGGACACCTACCGATGTCACAGGAAGGACAAAAAGCCTTCAGCACCCGCATTAACATCAGCTAAATATATGTGTGATCAATAAAATTTGATTTGAAATTTGTACTCCTAATTGACTTATTTGGCTAGCTGCCTTAACATTATCTGGGAACAACAAACAAGATGAATACTAGGCTAATTTTTAGACATATCTCACTAAAAAGACCAGACCTTTTACAATCTGAGTTCATTATCAAACACTGGAGTACAATTCTTAGCTAGCTGATTTTGAATGTGGAATATTCTTATGGTGTTTTTGATGCATGTCTTTTTAAATACTCATACTGTTTTTTTAGGAGACAGTCTTCATTTCCACAACTACTGCACTGACCCCGTCTCTGAGAGTGCTCATCAAGAGGAGGATGACTTTAACCCCCAGACCTCACCTGCCTCAGAGACACAAGACAACCAGAGAAACACGGAGCCAAACTCAGGCAGGAATGGAGAAGATGCCCAGTGTGGAGGGGAACCTACTGGAGGTATGGGCAGGATGACACTGGATATAGTGAAGTCAATTAGCCATAACGTGTGCTGTAATTTTATGAAACGTAGTACTTGAATCAGTAAGCTAATGACATTGTGGCACCATGACCATTAATTAAGCCAACTCTTTGAGTCAGTGTTTGATTTAAGGATACTCAGGACAATCAGTCAAAACCATTTAATATTACGGTATTGTTCCTATGCATTTATAGGGTAAAATGCCACCAATTACACTGTGTTAAGGAATTATGTTTTCAATACTTGTTAGTATCGTGGCAAAGAAACAAAACACAAAGCGGGTTTAACTTTAGGGAAACAGACCTAATGTTGAAAACATTGTCATCCAGAGTCATATTTATTTATTTCCCAAGCTATAGCGCACAATATTTTACATACAGCAAGTTTTTAAAGAACCAAAGAGATTTTAGCCATGGAAAAAATATTGCGATATTGGTATCGTCCCGGGCCCTAGTGAGTACATTGTTTGCTGTTTTAAATTATTTCTGAGAAATGTTAGTTAATATCCACCATCTTATTCATACATGTAATGTGGTAGTTTGTTTTACATTTACGCCTCAACAACGACAATGACCCTCTGTTGCAGATGTGGTATTGCTCTCTGAATTTGATCATCAAGAGGAAGTTCACCTTAATCCCCAGCTCTCACCTTCATCAGACCCAGAGAAACAAGATGGCAAGCCCTCAAACATGGAGCCAAACCCAGGCAGGATTGGAGAAGATGTCCAGAATGGTGATTCTTCAAATACAGACCAAAATTCAGATACAAGTGATGCCACCGGAGCAGTGAAGAGGCCATTCATTTGCGACGTTTGTGGAAAGTGTTTTCGATTGGAGATGCACGCTTAAAGCCCACCGTAATCATCACACCAAACCCTTTAGCTGCCCACAGTGTGGGAAAGGTTTTGGTACGAAGACTGGGTGTAATAATCACCTCTTGGCAGTACATTCTAAAGACAAGCCCTTCAAATGCACAGATTGTGGGAAGGTGTTTGCAATGAGAAATAGTTTGGCCAAACACAGGGATTTCAACCCAACTCTGCACACCTGCACAACATGTGAAAAATCYTTCTGTGGGGAACATGCGCTAAAACGGCACAACTTCAGTGATCACCCGGAAAAGGCATACATCTGCTCTTTGTGTCCAAAAACCTTTCGGTCATGGCCAATATGGAAACGTCATAAGGCAGAGCACTCGGAGAAGAAGTATTGCTGTGAAACCTGTGGCAAGATTTTCTGTTCATCTTCATCCTTATCTTGTCATCAGAGAACAACTCCTAGATGTCATAAGGCAGACCACTCAGGGGAGAAGGGGGGAGAAGTATTGCTGTGAAACCTGTGGCAAGCTTTTCTGTTCATCTTCATCTTTAGCCAGTCATCAGAGAACAACTCATAGAGCAAAGGCTTATAGCTGTGATGTATGTACTAAAGGTTTCAGGGATGTAACCAATTTCCAAAAARATATGACCTCCCACATTAGAAAAGGCCATGTTAGTCTAGAAAAAGCTTTTGCCTGTAGTGTATGTGAGAAATGTTTCTCATGTGCACGCACTCTGAGATCATCTGACCATTCATACCGGAGTAAAACGTTTTGGTTGTAGCATATGTCACAAACGTTTTCGTCTTTCAACCAGTCTCAAAGGTCATATGACTTTACATACTGGAGAGAAACCTTTTGTCTATGGTTTATGCGGCAAGAGTTACTGTCGGGCAAGCCAGCTCAATGCACATGCGCTTGCCCATATGGGAGAGAAATCATTAGTCTGTGATGTATGCGGCAAGCGTTTCCATCTCCCACACTCTTTTGAAAGACAAAACCACCCACACTGGACAAAACCTGTCTGTAATTCATGTGGCAAATGCTTCAAGGGTGCAAGTGCTCTCAAACGACATATGGCCATCATCCATACCAGGCAAAGAGACCACCGGTACGTCTGTGACGTTTGTGGCAAAGATCTCCCTGATGCAGCTAGGCTCAAATGGCATATGTTCATACAACACTGGTGAACAACCTTTTGCCTGTGATCTATGTGGCAAAAGGTTCAGTAACCCAGGCAATCTCAAAAGACACAAGCTGTATCACACAGGGCAGACATTGTATGTTTGTAATACTTGTGGTAAAGGTTTCACCCGTTCAACAACCCTTAAGATACATCAACGCAGTCACACTGGTGAAAAGCCTTACTTGTGTGATATTTGTGGGCAAGGCTTCACCTCGCATGCCTACGTCAAGAAACACAAGATGATTCACCTGCCATCTCAACGTCGTTCAAGACCGCAGAACACTGGGCCAAAGTCGCATGCCTGCAGCTACTGTGGTAAAGGCTTCTGTTACAGATCTGTGTTGGATCAGCACATGCGCACTCACACAGGAGAAAAAACATTCAACTGTCGCAATTGTGAGAAAGGGTTCATGTGTAAGAATACTCTTGTAATACACATGCGTACTCACACAGGGGAGAGACCATATGCTTGTAATGAATGTGGCAAGAGTTTCTCCCAGAGTAGTAATTTTAGTATCTCACCAGCCTGTGCACACTGGTGTCAAAGCATTTGTGTGCAACAAATGTGGGAATGCCTATGCCTGTATCCTAAATCTGAAAGTGCATAATTGCAAGTTCAACCAGAAAACAGTCCATGGACAGAATTTACAGGATCACTGAAGAAAACTGCTCACATGATCACTCTGCATAATAGGATTGGCTTACTTCATAGATGTTCAGTTTCATATGATGGAGGAAAGACTTGGGTATACCTTTTAAAACCTCTTAGATGTTCTGGTACCGCTTGTTACCGTCATGATCACTTAGAAATCGATCTGTAGACACCGTAGATCTTAATGGCTTGCATTGAGCGATAGCCCTGGTTCCCACGGACACAGTAGTATTTTCTGAGCCTGTGTGACGTAGGATGTGAAATCTGAAAGGACTTAAAGCTGGGATGTTTTTCCTACCATTTCATTAGCTCGTCTAACTGCCGAACTCCTGTCTGAGCCCCACATCGTAGCCATTGACAATAGAGGTCGACCGATTAATCGGAATGACCGATTTCAAGTTTTCATAACAATCGGTAATCTGTATTTTTTACACATTTATTTAACTAGGCAAGTCAGTTAAGAACACATTCTTATTTTCAATGACGGCCTAGGAACGGTGGGTTAACTGCCTTGTTCAGGGGCAGAACGACAGATTTTTACCTTGTCAGCTCGGGGATTCGTTTTTGCAACCTTCCGGTTACTAGTCCAACGCTCTAACCACCTGCCTTACATTGCACTCCACGAGGAGCCTGCGTGGCAGGCTGACTATCTGTTACGCGAGGGCAGCAAGAAGCTAAGGTAAGTTGCTTGCTAGCATTAAACTTATCTTATAAAAAACAATCAATCTTAACATAATCACTAGTTAACTACACATGGTTGATGATATTACTAGTTTATCTAGCCTGTCCTGCATTGCATATAATCGATGCGGTGCCTGTTAATGTCTCATTGAATCACAGCCTACTTCGCCAAACGGGTGATGATTTAACAAGTTCATTCGCGGAAAAAGCACTGTCGTTGCACCAATGTGTAGCTAACCATAAACATCAATGCCTTTCTTTAAAATCAATACACAAGTATATATTTTTAAACCTGCCTATTTAGTTAATATTGCCTGCTAACATGAATTTCTTATAAAAAGGGAAATTGTGTCACTTCTCTTGCGTTCCGTGCAAGCAGTCAGGGTATATGCAGCTGTTTGGGCCGCCTGGCTCGTTGCGAACTGTATGAAGTCCATTTATTCCTAACAAAGACCGTAATTAATTTGCCAGAATTGTACATAATTATGACAACATTGAAGGTTGTACAATGTAACAGCAATATTTAGACTTAGGGATGCCACCCGTTAGATAAAATACGGAACGGTTCCGTATTTCAATGAAAGAATAAACGTTTTGTTTTCGAAATGATAGTTTCCGGATTCGACCATATGAATGACCAAAGGCTCGTATTTCTGTGTGTTATTATGTAATAATTAAGTCTATGATTTGATAGAGCAGTCTGACTGAGCGATGGTAGGCAGCAGCAGGCTCGTAAGCATTCATTCTAACAGCACTTTCGTGCGTTTGCCAGCAGCTCTTCGCTGTGCTTCAAGCATTGAGCTGTTTATGACTTCAAGCCTATCAACTCCCGAGATTAGGCTGGTGTAACCAATGTGAAATGGCTAGCTAGTTAGCGGGGTGCGCGCTAATAGCGTTTCAAACGTCACTCGCTCTGAGACTTGGAGTAGTTGTTCCCCTTGCTCCGCGGCTTTTGTGGAGCGATGGGTAACGATGCTTCGAGGGTGGCTGTTGTCGATGTGTTCCTGGTTCGAGCCCAGGTAGGTGCGAGGAGAGGGACAGAAGCTATACTGTTACACTGGCAATACTAAAGTGCCTATAAGAACATCCAATTGTCAAAGGTATATGAAATACAAATGGTATAGAGAGAAATAGTCCTATAATTCCTATAATAACTACAACCTAAAACCTAAAATCATAATCGGTCGACCTCTAATTGACAAAGCACGTGGCTGCAATCATTACATCGTAATGCCGTAGGAGAGTGGTTTCATCAGGGTAGCAGAGATCGATATATAGCTATTAATCTAAAATAATTCAGATTTTTAAACACTTTGTTTGTCATTAATGGACAAGCTAGAGCTCTGTGAGACGTTCACAGCGATGGGGGCAGATGTTTTGATCAAGAGACCTTCAGAAAATATTCACATTTTCTGTAACTAAACATACAAATATATATTTTAGTTATAAGGAAGGTGAAATCTTAGTTTTATTTGATTTTGTTATATTTAGAAAGCGTATAAGCCATTTCAAGACTTATTCATTCAGTTTTGTTGAATTGGAAATGCATAAAATATTTAATTATCATATTTGTACTGTGTACTTGAGCTTGTGTCCTCCAAAGTGACTACACCTCAGCAATATATAACTATTTTTACCAGAAAGGTGAGATTTTAACCTTTTCTTTGACATGACATTTTCAATTACATTTAGTTACATTTAACTGGTTTTAATGATGAATGGATAGTGGTCATATTTTTGCCTAGAGAATTCAGATTTCAGTTTCATTTGATTGAAATTAATTTTGAAAGTGTTTGGTGCTCAGGATCTGTAAATAAACAAACCACCTTAGGGTGGTAATCTTTAAGAAAAAGTGAGACAGGTTTTTTTTATACTTTAAGACCTGTGGCGGTCAATGCCGTTTTAGTTGAGGGAGTACTAATTTATTTTCATGACCATGACTTTATTTCTATTACTGCATATTGGATGACTGTCATTCATTTTCCATTCACCCTGTTAAATGTAACAACAATAGGTTTAGGCTACTACATGATACTCTAATTTTCTTTATACCCATCCTGAGATTGCTACAACCTAGCCTATGAATGAAAGTTTACAACGTAGGTACACACAGGTCGAGACAAATTTGATGTGACACAGTTACATTCAATACCACCTTGCACACTCTTGCCTGCATCTAGCTGATAGATGGTGTAATCATTAGTCCATCAGTTGCAAACGAGAGTTTCTATTGGACAAATTCAGCTATGTTTATCCCCGTTTTGTTCCGTTTGCTTCTGTTTAAGAAACGTTTTTCAACAGAATCGGCAGAATGAATACACCTGATCATGCGTTAACACAGTTCAGTTTCATAGAGCCACGTTGTATTTCTCGCATCTACGTTATGCTCTAACCTCCTTTCACCTCTTCCCTTTGCTTGTAGACTTCAATGCACAACACATCAGCTGTAGACTTCAATGCACAACACATCAGCTGTATGTGACCAGTCAAAATAACCTTTCCAAGCCAAACCGCTACACAATGGGGCGGCAGCGTAGCCTAGTGGTTAGAGCGTTGGACTAGTAACCGAAAGGTTGCAAGATCAAATCCCCGAGCTGACATGGTACAAATCTGTCGTTCTGCCCACTGTTTCTAGGCCGTCATTGAAAATAAGAATTTGTTCTTAACTGACTTGCCTAGTTAAATAAAGGTAAAATGGTTGCAGTTCATGCAAGAGCTCTGATAGGTTGGAGGACATCCTCTGGAAGTTGTCACTGTAAGTTTATGGAAGGGGATGAGAACCATGAGCCTCCTAGGATTTGTATTGAAATCAATGTACTCTGAGGAGGATGGAAGCTAGCTGTCCTCTGGCTACACAATGGTGCTACCCTACAAAGTGCTGTTGATGCTAATGTAGACCTTATTTGCAAAAGTGTTTTAATCAATTACTTTATATTTAGTTTTATCTAAGAAGGCAACTTTTAAATGTTTTAAAATTTACATTTGTATGAAATTCATTGGGGTTATGGGGTCTCCTCTCCTGGGGTTTCCTCTTCCTCCTCTAAGGCGCCTCCACTGTTCAAGACAGGCCTTTTCAAGGCTCTCGAGTCCTAATGGTATTATTTTCTCTGTTTTGGGGGTTTGATGAAAATGTATTTTTTGCAGCAGCACTGTGCAAAAGATAAGATCAACACCTGGTTAAATTAAGGGATATATTTCTTATTTTTAATTTTCGTTTGAAACGAATACACAGAAGAAAATTAAACGTCTTTGGTATTTAAGTGTTGATCCCATGTTTCAATGGCAGAAATAAAAGATCCTAGACATTTTCCATACGCACAAAAAGGTTATTTCTCTCAGTTTGTGCACAAATTTGTTCACATCTCTGTTGGTGAGCTTTTCTTTTTTGCCAAGATAATCCATCCACCTGACAGGTGTAGAAGTTGATTAAACAGCATGATCATTACACAGGTCCACCTTTTGTGGGGACAAAACAATCCTACTAAAATGTGCAGTTTTGTTACAACACAATATCACAGGTGTCTCAAGTTTTGGCATCCTGACTGCAGGAATGTGCGCCAGAGCGATTGCCAGATAATTTAATGTTAATTTCTCTACCATAAGCCGTCTCCAACTTCGTTTTAGAGAATTTGGCAGTACATCCAACCGGCCTCACAACCGCAGAGTACGTGTAACCACGCCAGCCTCCCTCCATATCCTGTTTCTTCACCTGCTGGTTCCTAGCTCACAATACTAGCAAAGTTAACTGTGCTGTTCCTTGCATGAGATTGGCTGTGGTTTTGGGGGTGGCACGCAGCCTGGGAGACGTGCTGACTGTCAGGCATCATTCAGGGCTTAAATACCCCACGAGGGCTTAGTTGAACAACGAAGTCTTAGCTCAAGGTAAGGGACATTACGCTGATAACGTTCTAATTTATTAATGACAATTAGCTCCAAACACATGAAAGCATGATGTTAAAATGAAATGTACCATCCCTTAGTGTAGCCATCAATAAAAAAAAGTATGTGCTGATCCACCATGGGCTGTCGCATAAGTTATACTGTCAATCTATCATCAATAGATCCAGTCATATTTATAATTTCTCGTGATCTCGACAAAACAGCTTTTGTTATGTAGAGATCATGATCATGTAGCGGTCATGATCTCTACATAACTAGGGAATATCTCTGGACTTCTGTACTGTAGCCTATTTCACTTCCTCAAACCCCAAGAATGAATATAAGATAACTCAATAAATCTGCGATGAATTTTGACGTTTTTTCCAGAGGATGTTTTAATTGCGCAATTTGATATCTAGCGACGGTGTTTGGTGCATTATTTCTTAAGTAAAAAAATGTGCAACATGTATTATGTAAACAAAGTCAGAGCTGCTGGGCAGGTCTGTCTCACTGTCTATGCTATTGGATAGAGAGCAATCGCCGCAGCGGTACACACAATGTTAGTGGGTAAATGGACATCGTCAAATCAAAACCCAACCTTAATTTACCCGTTGGGACGCACGGATGTTCCAAACTCTGTTTTAGACGAGACTCACTTTATGACCAAAATTATCCTATTTACTCGTTGTACATTTTGACTCTCATGGATGCCACACAGGCCGTTTCAAAGGTATTTGTTGATTTTTTTATTTTTATGGAATGGCTTATTTACTCTAATAGAAGTTTCGTAATGCTTATGTAGTTACCGGTGTACTGATATAAGTAGGACACGTGACACCCCGGGAATTTAGAGAATAAACACTCAGAGTTGTGCCTGTTGTTCACTCCTCCCGACTGCCTTCCTTTTTTAAAGACATTTATTTTCATTATTGGAGCTACCACTTGAGTATCTGGTCAATGTAATGGATAATCTGCGAGTTGGACAATTTTTATCCCCATAATAGTTAATAGGCATTATATAGTGCTTTTCTACCGACTGAGGTACTCAAAGCACTTTACATAGTAGGGTGAAATTCACCTCATTCAATGTGTAGTACCCACCTGGGTGATGCACAGCAACCATTTTTGTGCCAGAACACATCAGCTGGAGAGGTGATATATGCTAATGATTAGGTAGCCATTATGAAATGGGTTCAGGTTGGGAATTTAGCCATGACACCAGGGTTAACGCCCCTACTTTTACAATAAGTGTCATGAGATTTTTAATGACCACAGAGATCTGGGACACCCATTGAACATCCCATCTGAAAGATAGCACCCTACACAGGGCAATGTCCCCGTCACTGACCTGGGATCTCTTTAGGGAAGAGTGCCCCCTACTGGCCCTCCAACACCATTTCCAGCAGCATCTGGTCTCCTATCCAGGGACTGACCCTGCTTAGTTTCAGAGGTAAGCCAGCAGTGGGATGCAGGATGGCATGCTGCAGCAGGCTTTGAATGGCGGTGACCAACCTCTTGACAAAAGTGATCGAATGTGCCCATTGATTGTTTGGAGACAGCTTGTGTCATTTAAAGAACATCTATGAAATTTCTACCTGCAGAAAACCTAATAATGATAGAAATAGGTGCCAAAAAACCCTACCCAAAAGCATGCCTTTACGCTATGATGACGTTAACGTGGTGTGTTTCTTTAACACCTCATGAATAATATTGTAATATTATGGGGCAGGGTTGTATATAAATGATCCGCCATTTTGGAAATACCGCATGCTCAAATGCTGTAGCCTGCCAGGTTCTAACTTGATGCAGGGGATGTTCATAATTTAATCACAGGTCAATATGTTTGTTCTTGAATCATTCGGTTCGTAAAAAAACGTCATTAGCTTTAGCATTGTATGTAACCCAGGTTTTCTTCCAGCTGATTTTGAAAAACATTCTCAACATGAAGGGTATAATTGAAGATCCCACCGAAAGTGCTGGTTTTGGGTGCGCCGTGACAAACCGTTTTGGTCAGCTTTTAGACGACGAGGCCGACCCTTTCGATATTATTCGCCAGGCGCAGGTGGAAAAACAGAAGAAAAAGGATGAGCCAAGAAGAACTGATTCAACATCCAAACCTGTCAAGAAGGAGTCTCAAAAGGACAAGAGAACTCCCTTGAATGCTGTGGAAGGCAACCATTCACAGGCAAAAGTTTTACAGGGTAATGCAATGGGTGAAGGCCTAGCTAGCTGACGTGAAAATGGGCAGTATTGACGGCACGTGTCAGGTGCATTTAACGTGTAACGTTAGTTATCTAAAACATTTCAGGCGTGTCAAACTTACATAATTGACACTTATGATAGAAATTAACTATTCCTGTCCGTCGCGTGTCCATCCATGTGTTATGGAACTCCCCACGTTATTATGCACATGTTGTTCGCCGTCTGGCTGGCGTAGTAGCTAACTTAACTACCTTTTTAGCTAACTAGTTAGATTTCTAACTAGCTAACTTCAGTGCAACATGGGGGTTGTGTTTACATTTACATTTAAGTCATTTAGCAGACGCTCTTATCCAGAGCGACTAGTTAACTTTTTATTTTCACAGGAACTTTCGCGGAATTGCTAACAAGGTATAGATTGTAAGCTAGTGCTAACTATATCAATCACATGCTAGCTAACTAGCAAGCTATATAGTTAGGTTTAGCTAGTAACCTATAGTAGACGGAGGCCTTTTTGAAGTGGCCAGATTAAGGGGGGGGGGTGTGGGGTGATTACATAATTTGTCATTTTTGTGCAGGTCAGAAGTATCCTCCTCGAGGTGCACCTGGCCAGGTGGAGGAGAGGGGGGAGCGACGAGTTGCCTTCCGGGATCGGAGGCAGAACGACAGTGAGGCTCCGCTAGGATACTCAATTGAAAGGTAGTTATACACTAGAGGTGGGAATTTTCTTGGTTGACCGATTGAACATGACATTGGCTGCTTTTACACAAATTCGTCTTTTGACCAATCAAATCGGCTCTGAAAAAGACAGGATGATTAAAGGGCACGTGTTCTTTTCCAGAAGATCAATGGAAATAGCCCCATTCTGATAATTTTACACTGCCTGTGTGAACAGCCATAGGCTATTCAAGTAGTAACATGTGCAATTTCCTTCAGTTTTCTATCTATGCTAACCCCACTTTGCAGAGCTGAGAGAACTGGATAGTTGTATGCATGTTCACTCCAACTGGCCAACCAGTGCCTTCTGTGGAGCCATCATGTGCCTTACTAGGGTTGTGCTGAACTCGTCATACCTATAATCCTATCCGTTTCACACTTGATAGGCTACTCATAATTGTCTTTACTTGTGTTTGGAAAACCCAGAAGTGCAGTAAAGCCTGTACTCAAGTGCTTCTGTTCCTTCACTCATTCACACATTGCTCACGATCCCGACATCTGAAATGCACATTACTTTCATAGTCTTAATTATCAACAAAATGGGTTCATAAATGATGCATGGCTGGCTACTGCTGCCTGCATTTATTCCTGATGTTCTCGCCCTAGTAGCCTAGGCTACATTGTTTTACTTTCGAGAGGCGCAAAATTTCTCTCCTAACATGTAGCCTATGCTACAACATTTGTACAATCAAAATTAACTATTTAAATGTGTAATTTTATCTTCTAATGATCTGTCGCTTGGAAAACATGTCGGAGAAATAATCATAGTAAGGGAGACTCGCGTGTCTGGTGAATTTAGTTGCTGGACAAAGTAGTAAACAAACAACTGCCACAACATGGCCTCAGCAAATCCAGCTGAAAATATAAACAGATCGATAGCTGGAATAATGCCTAGCTACTGATTTTGTTTGGAGACGGAAGGGAGAGTTGTGAGTGAAAGTGGGAGGTGGTGTGAGTCCTGGACAACAAGAGAAGAGATGTTTGTTCTTATCAATCATGGCAGCAGGCAGCACACTGCCGGTGTCTTTACTGGCAGCTGAATCGGTCAGTTGGGGTTATGTATTCTGCACGGTTTGAGTGACATGAGAAATGCTACCTTTTTTAGCAACTTTCTCAGATTACAGATAATGACTTAACATCGTTGTATCCGGCAAATTCCTCATATCCCTAACGGTTCTCCTTTTGTCTGAGTACTCCCCTACTCCTTACCCCAAAACTTCAATTAATATCTCAGGTGTTTCTTTGATTAATAAACTGAACACAACTAGAACGCATTAGACTGGCTATTTGAGCCAGGTGTCTATTTCCTTAATGCATGCAGCTTTTGCTCATTTGCATAGTTGACTGTTTAATTCCAACATTATAATACTTTTCTTAATTTCTGGCACTGTTTATCACTTTTCTTATGCCTCTATAAAAAATTAACTTCCCTTGACTGAATAATTAGTCTGACTGTGAATTTTTGTCTGTTTTTACTTTCACCAGTAGAGGGTGATGGCCTAATTTCTAGTGTTTTGTACTCCTGAAGTTGACTGTGTGTTTGCCATTTTAGCTAGCACTTCTCAGCTGTTAGCAGCCAATGGCTAGCAGTTTCTTACTGGTGATTACTGAATTATTTAATTTAACAAATTAAACAAAGGTGCAATATGCAAAGATCGCTCCACCATTTCCTGGTCGCTAAAATTCTAATAGTTCACTTAAACAAGCAGTGTAGAGAATGACTCATTGTACCATCTAAACCGCTATAAAATTTGTTTTCAGTAACAAAATTATTTTTTCAGTTTGAAGCATGCCTCAAGTGTAGGGCTGGGCAATATATTGTGAGAACTGGTACAGATTTTTACAATGGTCTAAAGGTATTTTTATGCAGTGATAAATTACCATGTTGGTCAACTTCACTATCCTTTTGGTTGAGAATAAAACCATCATAATGGAGAAAGCCTACTAAAACCACGTAGAATTAATTTTTTACCTTTCTACGCTCATGCACAACTCATAAACAATATTAGAACTTCAGAAACAAAATGTTGCCCTACCATCAAATTAGCCAAAATATCATCACACCATATATTTTATCGCCCGACCCAAGTGTCAGGTCTGGAGCGTGAAGTCACAATCTCTGCTGGTTGGCTACTGCATAGCAACCTAGCTATGCCAAAAGCCCTGGTTTGCCCTAAAAAGCCTATGTAAATTACAATCGCCAGAATGGCCAAACCAACATTTTTCCATAGCGCTGACATCATCCATGTATTCCTATCATCTACTGGTTTTGTCTATGGTTTGAAGCTGGTTCACAAAACCGAAAGTAAGACGCAAAAACAACTTAAGAATGGAAGCTTAGAAATGGAACAGATCTATCGCTGCATAGACTTGTTTTCAATGAGAATGAGATCAGTAATTTGTATTTCTGTGAGAATTTGGTCAGGTCACCCAGTAAGTTATATGGTAGCTTTAACCTGTAAACAAGGTAACCTCTTTTAAACAATCCATTTAGAAACTGGTGTTTATTTGCTGAAATGTGTGCCTTTGCCTGACTATTAAAATGGGCAGGTGGCTACGTGAGACTTAAGTTTTTATGTTAACTAACCGCTCCCCCCCCCCCCCTAAACAGGCCTGTGGATCAGGGTGAGCGTGCCGCAAGGGGCCGAGGTGGTGGCCGTGGAAGAGGAATGCGCGGCAACAGCAACTTCAGATCCACAGATGGCTTTGACCAGAGAGGCAAAAGGGAGTTTGAGCGCCACAGTGGCAGCGATAGAACGTAAGAACAATACTTAACACATTGCTTTTAAATCAAGTTTGTCTGTTTCACAATGCATGTGAGTGTTGTACTTGGATTATGACAAAATAGTTGAGGTTGATGACATTTAAACTTTTGCCTGTTGCAGTGGTGTCAGGCCAGAGGAGAAGCGAGGGGGCAGTGGTCCACGTAACTGGGGATCCATGAGGGACCACATGAGGTGAGTAAGCACATTAGGATTGTAAATGTGAGACATTTAACTGTGCCTCAGTGTGTGAGTAGCTATAGTTGTACTCTGCCGTCCTAGTTTGGACTATTAGTAGGAGTAGCCTCAAACCCAGGCTTCTCACATTCTGTTCAAATGCCTTGAAGTCTTCCTCAGGAAGACTATAAAAAGGGGGTTAGTACAGTAGTCTAGGTGAAAACCAGTCAAATATTTTTTGCGTTGATCCAAACAGGTTTCAGAGTTTCTGACTGGCAACGAGCTAGCTAGTGAAGGTAGCGCCGCATAGGCTACTAAAACATTGTCCAACACTGTCGGAAAAGACTGGGACAAAACAAAGCTCAAACAAGAAAATGCCACTCCTGATGGGCAATATAATTTCTACTCGGACCCAATCAAATGGGAGTGTTGAAAGCCAGTGCTCTCATTCAAACGTACAATCCCATACGGAAGTTGTTCAGACATCAAATAGTTGTCAACAAGCTGAGATTTGGATGGATCTAGCCATGCTGTGGCTTGTCTCTTGAAAAAATATTCAAATGAGAGGCAATATATTCCTTTGGGTCTCATTGAGGTGGGTCTCAACCAATGTTACTTGGCACGTCTTCATCAGCACTTTCATATGAATTATCTTGAATGATTGTTACTGTAGTTATACTGTTTATGCGATTTTAGTGCTGCCGCTGATGGGGCTCCCACTGAGGGAGGGGATGGAGATGAGGTGGCGGATTCCGCAGAGACTGGAGCAAATCGGTGAGCGAGCCAAGTGACTGACCAGCGCAGCAATGTTAATCAGACCACACAGTGAGACAGTGCAAATAATATACATGTGTAGCTTTCTACTTTATGCAAATCCTCTACGATACTCACTACATATTCTGGTCTATACATACCCTGAACTCAGACATTATCATTTGAAATGCTCACATTTACTCTAGTTATAGAATGAGTTTCAGGTTGTATTAGATTTCCATCCCCATAGTAATCTGTTGATTCTCTGCAGTGCCCCGGAGACTGAAGGCGAGGGGGAAGCAGTGGTGGAGGTTTCCGTGGAGATGTCTCTGGATGAGTGGAAAGCCCTACAGGAACAGAACCGGCCCAAGAGGGAGTTCAACCTGCGCAAGGCTGATACCATTGTGCCTTCTGACTCTGTGGTCATCCACAAGTCCAAGAAACAGGTTGAGGTGAGGAATCTTGCACAAATGCTGCAAAAACAGGATGCTTAACTTCTTATGGCTGCAATCCCGTTAAAGGGATGATATGACAGCAGCCAGTGAAAGTGCAGGGTGCCAAATTCAAACAACAGAAATCTCATAATTAAAATTCCTCAAACATACATGTATCTTACACCATTTTAAAGGTAATCTTGTTGTTAATCCCACAAGTGTCCGAGTTCAAATAGGCTTTACAGCGAAAGCACCACAAACGATTGTTAGGTCACCGCAAAATCACAGACAGTCATTTTCCCAGCCAAAGACAGGAGTCACAAAAAGCAGAAATGGAGATAAAATGGATCACTAACCTTTGATGATCTTCATCAGATGACACTCATAGGACTTCATGTTACACAATACATGTTTTGTTCGATAAAGCTCATATTTATATCCAAAAACCTCAGTTTACATTGGCGCCATGTTCAGAAATGCCTCCAAAATATCCGGAGAAATTGCAGAGAGCCACGTCAAATAACATAAATACTCATCATAAACTTTGATGAAAGATACATGTTTTACATAGAATTAAAGATACACTTGTTCTTAATGCAACCGCTGTGTCAGATTTCAACGGCAAAAGCACAATATTCAATCTGAACAGTGTTCAGCCACAAAAGGAAGCCATACAGTTACCCGCCAAATTGTGCAGTCAACAAAACTCATAAAAAGCATTATAAATCTTCACTTACCTTTGCTGATCTTCGTCGGAATGCACTCCCACTTCCACAAATGTTCGGTGTTGTCCATAATTTATGTCCAAATAGCTATTTTTGTTAGCGTGTTTGGTAAACAAATCCAAAGTCACGAAGCGCGTTCACTAAAAGCAGACGAAATGTCAAAGTTCTGTAACAGTCAGTAGAAACAAGTCAAACGATGAATCAATCTTTAGAATGTTTTTAACAAATCTTCAATAAAGTTCCAACCGGAGAATTACATTGACTTCAGATGTGCGATGGAACAGAGCTCCCTCTCATATGAACGCGCATGGCCAGGTCATGGTAGACCTGACTATTTTCTGTCTCCATCGGCCCCACCTCACAGTAGAGGCATCAGACAAGGTTCTACAGACTGTTGACATCTAGTGGAAGCCATAGGAAGTGCAAACTTATCCATATCCCACTGTGTGTTCAATAGGGGCTGTGTTGAAAATCGACCAACCTTAGAATTCCCACTTCCTGTTTTGATTTTTTTCTCAGGTTTTTGCCTGCCATATGAGTTCTGTTATACTCAGACATCATTCAAACAGTTTTAGAAACTTCAGTGTTTTCTATCCAATACGAATAATAATATGCATATATTAGCAACTGGGACTGAAGAGCAGGCAGTTTACTATGGGCACCTCTGTGCACCTTTCATCCAAGCTACTCAATACTGCCCCTGCAGCCATAAGAAGTTAATATCACTGCTTGTTTCTTTTCGGCCTCATTGAATTACAGCAAACTGATTTATATGGTGCTTGTTTCTCTTGATCAACAGGAGGAGGTTGAGGAGGATGACGCTGCAGCCCTCCGTCGCCCTGCCAATGACATCACAGCCAAGTTGAAGATTGACTTTGGCAGTCTGGGACGACCCTCACGGGGTACCAGAGGAGGAGGAAGAGGTGGACGAGGTGGCCCAGCCACACGGCCAGAGACCATTTCTCCCCAGAAGCCTCCTGAGAAGGTATGTCTGGACTGAATGGGTCCTGTTAGATATACATCAGGGGTTTGTAACCATTGCCAAAGGCAGCAAGGATGGTGGGCAGGTTCAGTTCGCCTTTCTGCCTGTCTCATTCAATTGTGAATAGCACTGCAATAGGCCTTTGGCAGCATATTCCTTACCCGTGTGTTGATACACAGGTATCCCATAAGTTGACTGATTGATTCTCCTTAGGCCCGATTCCAGCAGGGACAGGCCCCAAACCCTGACGACCCAGAAGACTTTCCTGCCCTTGCCTAAAGGAAGCGGACCAGCACTGGACCAGAGCCCAGTCTACAGGTGGCCCTTCACCTGTACTGTGCCTTAGTGGATTTGGCTGCACTTCCCAAGAGGAGCAGGAAATAAACTGGTCATGCTCGTATCTATCCCAAAGGACTGTATATATCAGAGTTCCTATCTGCTCTCTGTATAGTTCAGATGAATAGCCTTTCATTGTAATGGGAAATATGAATACTTGACCTGTTTATAAAAAAAATAAATACTGTTGACATTGACACGACTTAGGATACTATTTGTTCAACCACAAGTGTAAACTGACAGTGGTAGACCCCTTATGGTTTCTCCAGTGACGTCTTATTAAAGCACATGGATTGTTTTATTGAATAGCCATTTGTGCCAATGCCTAGACAAGTGTGCCTTTTAGTCAGCCCCAAGGGGGTGTATCAAGACTGTTCTTTGAGTCATTACAAGCCATCTCAGATCCACCTCATTCCTCACACCAAACAACCCATCTAAATAAGAAACAAATGTTTAAACAGCATGGAATACTTCACAGTGAATGATTCGTTTGGTGTTCATCTTTGTTGTATGATATTTTTGACAGGTTTTTATAAAGGATTTCTCCAGAAATGTAACCTTCATGAATTTCCATTCTGTATGAGTAGTGTCCAGAACAGAGCGCCTCTACCCTGCTGTTGCCTAGTAATAATGAACTAGAATGCATGAGAACTCTTCCTGTTGTCAAAGGCCTACTGGCGGTGCCACAGCCAGCTTTCCCCTGTGGCACAATCCCATGTTCACTAAGCTGAGGTCACTTTATGCCATTTTATTGAATTTGAATGTGCAGTTTAATTTGCTGTTTTAATGCATGTTAGGGTAACTCCCCTAGTGAGGCGATTCGGTTGTAAGTTAAGTCTTTGTGGCCTTAGTGCTTTTGAACAATTAGAATTTGGTCGGGGAACAACTCAATGGTTTGCTCATTTGAGCTATTCATTGACTCTGACCTGTGATTTCTTGGAAGGAAATCAACAGGTAGTCTACATGAGGTCTGCTTCTTGGTGGTCATCTTGAGGCCTAACAAAGTACCCTGGCACTCTGACTATTGGGTGATTGAGTGGAGAGAACCAATCGCCATGCTGGCGGATGGCCAGTTCCTGTTAGAGGATTTGAGATCCAAATCAGCTGTATACACTGATGTCTCTGACCTTGGCTACAGACACCATTAAATTAATTAGCGTACGTTATGTCTCATGAGGACTCATCAATCAACTGAGGTTTATGAGAAATGGTTTTAATCAGAAGTTAACAAAGCAAATCAACAGGATCTCGGCGAGATGAACGGCACAACTAAAGCTGATTTGCATGTAAGTCTTCTGGAACTACTGAATCGTTTGAGGAAAATATAACTGGTTTGGAGCAAATGCAAGACTCATGTCTACTTTTCTTCCTGGAGGGCTCATTGTATTGATTAGCAGGTAAAGGTCAGAATGGGGGGCATGGCTGCCATCCTGGGGGCTTTAGAGCGGTTGATATTTCATCTTAAGAAAATCAAAACAAGCCTCTTAAATCAACCCTATGGGGAGTGGAGGCCCATTACTCCCTTTTAAGGATGTGAGGGAAGTGTTATTTTCTCACTGGAGGACCTTGAGTCTACCGTTCATCTGCCAACATCTCTGGTTATTAACAAGGAATTTGTAAATGCCTAAGTTAACATAAGTCAAAAGGCACTAAACATTAAAAAAAATTGTTCATGTTAAGGTAGCAATTCAATGAATCATAATGCATAGTGCTCAGACTCATGTACATGTCACAAAGGGAGCGGGTGGAGAATGAGTGTGAGTAAATTACCCACTAGGCTGATTACAGTGCACAAAGACCACCACAGTAAGGTTATTTTTCTTGGCTTTATCCTAGTACTCTGATTATATCAGCTTCTTTAGAAAATGAGTGTTTGTGTGGAGAAAGCCTTCTACTCTAATGGAGAGCATGTTACTGCCCTGCCAAGTTAGGACCTTGGATCAGAAGATGAAGAGCAACATTTTGCTCTCTGAATAATGATAAGATCTGCAAAGTGCTCAGATGGTAAAATCAATAGGCCCACTAAATCGGAATGTTGCCATGGCCACATAGCTGCTATACAGAGGATAACAATAGCAAACCTAGGCTTCTTAGGAATATTGAGCTCACATGGATGTTTATTTTCAGTAACAAAGATGAAACAATGATTAAGTCTACAAACTAACATTGCCAATGTTTTACCCAATACAAGATAAGCAGTAATGCTTATTTTGAAATCAAATTGACTTCAAAAGGAGCAGGGCCTCAGTTAAAATGTAAGCTCACTGCTGCCGATTTTGTTCCCTGCTAAATCTAAAAGCCTTATCCTTGATAGTCACTTGATACCCCCTCTGAGTCTTTGAAGGGGTTATTTTTCTTTTGCTCTTGTTTAAATAGCATTAGCCAAATAATCCCTGTGACTGTTTAGCACAGTGCATGTTTAATTTAAGAGCCCTCATCTCACTGGCTAGTGTTATATGGACAGGCAGAAGTACACCTAAAAACTACCAACAGAGCCTAACCAGACTTGTGGAGGTAAACAGTTTTGAGTTGCCGTACGTAAAGAGACAGTACAGTACAGAGCTATAGACACAATTCAAGACAGTTTGACCTCAGCAGAGAACCCAGTACCAACAGAGTATCCCAGCCTAGAGGGTTATTTCCTGGCTGGCCTGTCAGGTGTTCTATTAGTGAGGTAAACGTGGAGCCGTGATCCGTGAGCACACTGGCAGTCTCTGCCTGTCTCCAAGGAAACAATTAGGACTCTGTCTTCATGGAGTGGCATCACCACCCTTACCTTCAGCAGAGAAACAAATATCTCACACATTCACAATGTCAGGGGGTATTTAGCCTGGTTGGCCTTGTGTAAGTGCACTTGTGAACATTTATTTTGTTTTCTGTTTTGCACACGAAGAGGCTACCAGTTGTGTGTGTGTTCCTGCGCCTCTGGGTTAGACAATTCTCTCCTCTGGTTCATCAGTATCTGTTGGTTTCTTCACGGCCAGAATCTACCATCTGTTTTTAAAAGAGGCCTTTGTTGCCTAGAGAGGTCACACTGGGTAGCTCTCTCTGTCTCACTCTCCTCTCATTTTCTTGCGCTCCCTCCCTCCTTCCCTCCCTAATTTCTCCCTCTCCGTTGTGGGATGTGTGTCAAGGTTACCCTTCACTGCAGGTGTATGTGAGCCTCAAAGAACCTGTTATATTGATTTAGACTTGAGGGCTGATGCTGTCAGCAGCCTTGAATCCTGAGGAACAGATAGCGGAGAGGAGATTCTTGAATAAACCATATTTCTACTGTTGTTTATTTAACTGGCAATATATACAGTATTTTGGTTAGAGGGAATTATGGAGGTCTTGAGTCATAAATTTATGATGAATCAATATGGATATCTCAGTTTAAGCCGTACCTTATATACAGTAACTGCTGTTTATATGCACCTGTGCAATAGAGTGTCTAATTTCAGAGTCTTCTGTAATGAACAGATGCCTTCAAGGAAGATATCAACACCACTAACAGGTGTCAGAGATGTAGAGATCTTCATTTGGGCTGATGGGAACCTGGCATAACACCACAGACACTGTAAACTTATTAAGCTAATTTGTTTGCTTCAATGGCACAGAGACATTTTTAACAGTTTATTACAATTATCAGAGGAGAGGATACAGCACTACTGAAATTTACTGAACCCCCCCTCCATGTAAGCATTTTCAGAACACATACAGTCCAGTCTTTCAATTGAAAAAATAAACTGGACAGTGGGGCATTGCAAACTATATTATTTGATCTGAGAGGCTGCTCTGTGTGTAGAGCCACCTAGATCCACAATTCTGTTTTTACCAATGGTTATGCAGTCCATCAGGGCGGGTCGTGCTGATCTATAGATCACAGTGGGACACAATGGCTCTCAGCACCAGGAGGAGTGGGAAAGGCTGCCTCCTGGTGTTCCTGAAATGAGAGATGCAAAGTGCTCTCGTCGCGAAATGAAAGCCAAACCGGAGGCACCTTAGCAGGATCTACATGCCTGTTGACCCAGGGAGAATGGGATGGGAATCCCAAATAGGACGGCAATGTCAAAACAATATTGTCTCTATATATTCCAGATGGAAATAATATGAGTAACAATAGGGCAGGGGCAGGCAAATAGATTCGGTTTTGAGACGATGATGGTCAGGGGGCCAGAACATCAAAATAATAATTTGTACATGCAAGTTGACCACCACTAAGCCCAATAAGAGATTGAATTTGAAAATAGTAATCATTTTATACTTGATTGTATATATGTCTCTTTTTTTCCGTGGGAATACTTGGGAACAGATTTCCTAAATTCATATTTTTTGGCAGAATTCCAGGTAATTTTACTGTATTTTTTCCCCCCTAAAAATTCCCAATGATTATTATTATTTTTTACTAAAAACTTTGGGGGCCCCAAAAAATCACTTGCAGAACGGTTTTGGCATGCAGGCCGCATGTTGCCAATCCCTGCAATAAAGCAAAGGCCTAATGTTGATATAAGAAAGTGTCATAACAGAAAGAAGTTTCAGGGCATGGCTAAGGCACATGTGATTGGACAATGTGTGTGTGAGAGTGAAGAGGGTGTCACAGACCTGCAGAGAGAAGGCAGGCCCGCGGTTAATAATCAGTAATGAATTTGAATTTTGAAGCAAACGGCAGATGGAAAAGTCTGGCTGCACGGTGCTTGATCCACTCCAGTGACTTGTCTGACTCCTTCAGCTCTCCTCCTCCTTCCACTGGTTAACCTATGAGGTCACGAGGTCAGGTGAAGTACCATTTCTCAGCCTGAGCCTCGACACAGTGACAGGATGAAACACAAGACGCTGCTACTCATCTCAGCTCAGCTCTCATACTACTGATTTTAAGATGTAATCAACCCCTGACAGCCCTCTGCTTAAAGATAAGCATGAGGTTCTTCAATCTTCATTAGTCAATGGCAAATTAGGTTTACCACACAACAGCACATACACACCACACAGCCACACACACACACACACACACACACACACACACACACACACACACACACACACACACACAAACACCAGGCATATCCATCACATCTTAACTGAAAACCATGGTAATGGTGTCTATTGATTTTTTTTCTTCCCTGGACCAGTCAAGCATGTAGAGAGAATGAAATTACCTTCACTCTCGAGGTTGTCAGGAAAACGTTACATCAGGAAAAGGCCTTTATTGTGTATGTGGCAAATACATTCATTTACATTCAACAACATTCTTGCCTATTAACAGCTTTCATCAAGTCAGCAATTTCTCAGTGCCATTTTTCTCTCATTAACACCGCTTGATAATAGGCCTATACAACCTCCTCAAAACGGTAACAGTCAGTCTCAGCCAAAGAGATACAGTACAGTGGGTCAGCTCTCTTCTCCTCCCAGACTATGACAGACACGCGGCTGTACTATAGTGGTGAACAAAATCCGACCCAGTGCAGAGTGTGTTGGGCCCTGCCTGCTGTGTGCGTCTACATCCCCCCCTCTGCTCTGCTCCCACTGAGCCGGCGGCTCTGAATCAGTAAACACAATGCCGCCTTTAATTAGCCCTCCGTTTCTAATTGATTAAAATTCCCTGTGGCGCAATTGTGCTGCCATCGCATAGACATGCTCCTCTCTCTCTCTCTCTCTCTCTCTCTCTCTCTCTCTCTCTCTCTCTCTCTCTCTCTCTCTCCCTCTCTCCCTCTCTCCCTCTCTCCCTCTCTCTCTATTTCAGCGAGTCATAATGAGACAGGGTAGTGTGTCAGAGTAGACAGACTATTTTGGACCACTGCCAGCTATCGTGACTAGCACACAGGCACAAGATACTTTACCACATGGGTTGGCAGGGTGAAAGGAAACGGGCATAGCTTGGCTAATCTGCCCACCTTCTGCTGTGCTGTGGATTGCCTGAGCACTGTGAAATCATGGGTGTTAAATGGCCACCTCATCATAATTCTGTGTGGGATGCATCTCGCTGCAGTGGTACAGCAGCTATGAGGTCCGTATTATTGGGAGAGAACAGGCCCATGATGAGAAGCCATTCCACCCCATTGAAATAACACTCAGACAAATTACTCCAGGAACACGACTACAGGCTACACCCTCATCACAGAGTCATTTCTCCCTGAGTGGCAATAATGCATCATCATGCACACAGACACCTCATGAATTTCAATGAGGACACAATCACATCCGACTTTTAAACAATGGCTGAGGAGGACATTTGATGAATGGGAGTTTCTTCTTCTGTGTGCTGCTTTTACTGTTTGGTTGGTGATGACATTTCCAACCACAGTTGGACCGTGGAGGTTAAAACCCGGAGATGCACCTGAGAAAAATCAGCATCACATATACAATGTCACAGCTCAAAAACACCCTGTTCACTTATCCATTGACTTGTTTCGTGGAGTCGTGCTTTTCAGCTCATCGAGCAAATCTAGCTGTTTTCCATCTCCTGTGTATTGAGGGACCAAGGCCATATTTAGATACATGTATTGTGTGGCAATATGCCCACTGTATTAGCATGCTGCAGCAATGAAGATTCCACGTCTGAATTATTATGCATGTTTGATTTATTATGACATTGAGTTTATATATATATATATTTTGTTGAGTACATGAATCCAAATATTCTTGATGTGTAAGAAGAATGATTCCATGCACCTGGTTACCAGGTTTGAACGACTAGGAACCTATTAATGAAAACAGTAGTTGTAGGATACAGTTACTGTATGTCATCTACAGATAGAGAACATTTATTTGACCTGTATGACCTTTGTTTGAGGTCAGGACCACTAGGACTATAATCTCTTTATCAATCTCCAGTCACAGACGCAGCTGTGTTGCACCTATCCCAGCATGCTTCACTCTGGCTATCAGGCCAAAACCAACTGATTCTGTACGTACTCAGGAATAACTCAGACACAGTTTGACATTTGGCATATGGAGAACATATATTGGATTTATAATTGAATTAGTATGTAGAGAACTCTTTCAGGGACTTGTTTCAGTGAAACAGAACGACAGCGTGGTTTTCTCCCTTCTATTTGTACTGAAAATACACTACTACCTCAGCCTTGGCTGTGGCAAGTGACACACGCACGGATTCCATTTACTATATTTGAAATCAGTATTTATCAAAATGAACAGTCATGCATTTTATTACAGCTAGCCAGAGAGTAAACTTAGCCAAGAACAAAAAGGCTGAAGCAATATTTTCTTCTGTACATACATTTTCACTTCATTGAGGGTAAATTCATAGACAAAATATTTGGAGATATTAATGTTCATGTTTTGTTGAATAATATAGTGATAATTACAGCATTTCCTTGACTATTATTTCATACCACAGATGAGTCCTGAGGGAAAACACAGGATCCGGAAATACCTGTAGTGTTTCTAAACGGCTCCATTTATTTCCACACATGACAACTGTCTTAACCTGGCTGGTTGTCTTAACCTGGCTCAGTTCTTTTTGTCATTTTATTTTTAAAAAGTACCCCCTTTTTCTCCCCAATTTCAATGTTGTCTCCACTGCAACTTCCTAACGGGCTCAGGAGGCAAAGGTCGGTGCATGTGTCCTCCGAAACATGACCTGCCTAACCGCACTTCTTAACACCCGTCCACTTAACCCGGAAGCCAGCCGCACCAATGTGTTGGAGGAAACACTGTTCAACTGACTGCCGAGGTGAGCCTGCAGGCGCCCGGCCCGCCACAAGGAGTCGCTAGAGTGCGGTGTGCCAAGTATAGCCCCCCGGCCAAACCCTCCCCTAACCCGGACAACACTAGGCCAATTGTGCCCTATGGGACTCCCGATCACGACACAGCCCGGGATCCAACCCAGGTCTGTAGTGATGCCTCTAGCACTGCGATGCAGTGCCTTAGACCGCTTTGCCACCCGGGAGGCCTAACCTGGCTCAGTTTTATGTGCTGGGAGGCACCAGCGCTAGCCTTAGTATTCCCCTCTTGCTTTCACTGTGTAATTTGATCAGGTTATTCATAACATTCAGCGGACGTCTCTCCCCAGAGTTAGCGTGACATTGCTATTTGCAGAGGATAAATGCATTAGCTGGCCCACTGCTAGGAAATTGAGCATTTAATATTTGCACTTTATGGGATGTACAGGTAACTGCCAAAATAAAGGAAACACCAACATAGTGTCTTAATAGGGCGTTGGGCCACCACGAGCCAGAACAGCTCCAAAGCACCTTGGCATAGATTCTACAAATGTCTGGAACTCTATTAGAGGGACGTGACACCATTCTTTCACATGAAGTTCCATCATTTGGTCTTTTGTTTATGGTGGTGAAAAAGCTGTCTCTGGCGCCGCTCCAGAATCTCCAATAAGTGCTCAATTGTGTTGAGATCTGGTGACTGAGACGTCCATGGCATATGGTTTACATCGTTTTCATGCATAGCCATGGTAGCCAAAATAATGGCCTACCCAGAATTTGTATACATGACCCTAAGCATGATGGGATGTTAATTGCTTAGGAATTGCTAAGGAACCACAATTGTGGAAGCACCTGCTTTCAATATACTTTGTATCCTTCGTTTACCCAAGAGTTTCCTTTATTTTGGCAGTTACCTGTGTATCAACAGACAGATTTACAGGAACTTGGGTCCTCTATTGACAACTGATGGGCAGACGGCATTTGGATGTGAAGGCAAAGCAGAGAGAGGGAGATATAATAACAATTCATATTTGTGTTTTTGTCTGTTGGAAAGGAAGCCTGCTGGTTGCTGGCTCTGGCTTTACAGAGGTGAGGCAGTAGACAGCTATCAGTAGGAGCCCAGCACGGCCAGCTAATTTCAGTCACAAGGCACCGGATAAATAAATACACTGGCTATTTCTCCACACCAAAAAGGGATGATGAGGGTGAAGGCGTTTTTTTGAAGTTGTGCTTTTATGGCCCAATCACTGAGCATCTGTTCAAATACAGAATAAAGGCAAACAACACCCTCCCTGCACATAATAACTTACCTGCAGGCGATATCTCAGCCCTATTTCTGTTCCCTTAAAATGAATGAAACTCTTTACGAAGGTCTGTGCTGGTGGTGGTGGTAGCAATGGGATAAACAACTTAAAAGGCAGAGCCTAGGCACTACTGGTGCAAGGCTAGCTACATTCCCACTGGTAAGGAATGTTTAACTTAATTGACACTGACTGGGTCACATTCAATATTGTCTGTGTAGGTGTTGTTTCAGTAACTCTGTACAGTGTGAGGTGTTGAGAGATAAGGAAGCCCCATATGCACAGGGCATCATGAGACACCACTCTGACCCCTGCTCTGCCCCCCTACCTCCCTGTACCACACTGAGTGACTGGTGGGCAAAGAAGTTCTCATATCCTGCCCAGTGGTTCCCCACTGGCTGTGCTGACATTTTTCTCAGGTTCATATGTCTTCCCTGCTGGCGGCCATCTCAGGACCACCCCCCTTTGTTTCTGTGTTGAGGAGTTCTGCCCAAATACACAACAGTGTCTCACCATTTGCTAAACATTGTAATGTGTATTCTGCCATGCATCCTTTATCTTAGGCTAGCACTCTGTTTACCTGATGGGGGAAATGGTTACAGGGTGTCCACGGAGGGACAGAGCATGGGGCGACGGAACATTAGGAGAATGTAACAAAATGCAGTGGAGGCAGTGATATGGAGATATGGAGGGAAGGAGAGGTTGAGTGGTGGATGGAGGGAAGAGCAGGCAGAGGAGGAGGTAATTAGACGGTGATTCATCCCCCTCTCTCTCTCTGTGGAATGGGTTTATTAATCAGGCTTTGATAAGAGGACAGTATTCAGGCCCGTGAACGGTTGATGGGGAACACGGCTCTAATGCAGCTGCCTGCGCCCACTCTCCTTTTCCTCTCCTCTCCCCGTCTTTGAGACACACAGGCATGACATGCAGCAGCACGAGGAGGGCGCTGCCTGGTGAACGACACCCTGGCACTGCTGTAGCCTTTACCTGTGATGATCACACTGTGTTCCCTGCGTGGTCAGGCCCGCTGACAGCCCTGCTTTAATGAACACCCATCTACAGGAGAAATCCGTCACTACAGGGTCACGCAGGCTGGCACGCGGGAAGGGAGGGAGAGATGGAGGGATGGAATAAGTCAAGCAAGGGGCATCATTTGGAGGAGGGCAAGGAAGAAAGTGGGCAGGTGCCATCATTAGCCCTTTTCACGGAATTGTGTGAACCCACAGCAGTTCCATGCCCCTGATCAATGCCCGATTCCCACTCTCATCTTGGTCAATAAATAATTAAGGCAGGGAAATTGGAATACAAAGACGTCAGGCCAAATGAATGACATAGAAATGGATTGTGGTATAATAACAAGTTGCTATAGTCAAAAAGTCCTCCCAATCGAAATCCTGCATGTCCTGATTCCCTCCGTAGGATGTTGGATTACCTGCTCCCATCACAAAAGCAGAACTGCAGGCCCTTGAGTAATTGGCACGTAACGGCTTTCAACAAGCCTGTCTCTTTAGAATGAAGTGCTAATGTTGCATTACATTGCCCTAACCATTAGCCCAGTGAACCTGCATTACTGTTCCCCATCAACCTTAATGCTATTGTTCCTCATCACGTTGAGTGATCTGCTCATAAATGCTACCTGAGGTCTGAGCCGGGGCCCCCTGGTCGCGCTGCCTGCTCTCATTACGCCTTGGGCTGTTAAAGGCCTAATGAGGTGGATTGAAGTGCTGTTATCCCCCATCAGGACCCAGGCACATCTCAAACGGACCCTTTACAGTCCCGCTCAGCTCCTCATGGTACGTTGTTGTTCTGTTTAATTACAGAAAACAAGCAGCATAAGCTGGAGAGACAAGAGTAATGTCAGGGGTGGTTGAAGGGAGTTGTGGTTGTGCTGTGGATCCTCTACCTCGGTTTGTATAGGGTCAAACAGGCCTTGAGGCTGGTATTTCTATGAACAGTATATTGATTATCATATTGCAGTTCATACATTGTCTACCCTATGCCTGCCGTTGTGGATCTAAGGGTGGAAGAGGAAGAAGAAGACTGCAGGAAACAGTATGCCATACTGTTCAGGGAAGTCAGGAACCAATATACTCAGTCAGTTAGGAAAGCTAAGGCTAGCTTTTTCAAACAGAAATTTGCTTCCTGTAGCAATAATTCCCAAAAGTTTTGGGACACTGTAAAGTTCATGGAGAATAAGAGCACGTCGTCCCAGCTGCCCACTGCACTGAGGATAGGAAACACTGTCACCACCGATAAATCTACGATAATCTAGAATTTCAATAAGCAATTTTCCATGGCTGGCCATGCTTTCCATCTGGCTACCCCTACCCTGGCCAACATCTCAGCACCCCCTGCAGCAACTTCTCCTTCACCCAAAACCAGACAGCTGATGTTCTGAAAGAACTGCAAAATCAGCTGGGCTAGACGTTCTGGACCCTCAAATTATCCGTCGAAATTGTTGCAAACCCTATTACTAGCCTATTCAACCTCTCTTTCGTATCGTCTGAGATCCCCAAAGATTGGAAAGCTGCCGCGGTCATCCCCCTCTTCAAAGGGGGAGACACCCTAGTCCCAAACTGTTATAGAACTATATCTATCCTGTCCAGCCTTTCTAAAATCTTCGAAAGCCAAGTTAATAAACAGATCACCGACCATTTTGAATCCCACCGTACCTTCTCCACTATGCAATCTGGTTTCCGAGCTGGTCATGGGTGCACGTCACCCACGCTCAAGGTCCTAAATGATATCATAACCGCCATCGATAAAAGACTACTGTGCAGCCGTCTTCATTGACCTGGCCAAGGCTTTCGACTCTGTCAATCACCGCATTCTTATCGGCAGACTCAATAGACTTGGCTTCTCAAATGACTGCCTCACCTGGTTCACCAACTACTTCTCAGATAGAGTTCAGTGTGTCAAATCGGAGGGCCTGTTGTCCGGACCTCTGGTAGTCTCTATGGGGGTGCCACAGGGTTCAATTCTCGGGCCGACTCTTTTCTCTGTATATATCAATGATGTCGCTCTTGCTGCTGGTGATTCTCTGATCCACCTCTATGCAGACGACACCATTCTGTACACTTCTGGCCCTTCTTTGGACACTGTGTTAACAAACCTCCAGACGAGCTTCAATGCCATACAACACTTCTTCCGTGGCATCCAACTGCTCTTAAATGCAAGCAAAACTAAATGCCCGTCTAGCATCACTACTCTGGACGGTTCTGACTAAGAATATGTGGACAACTACAAATACCTAGGTGTCTGGTTAGACTGTAAACTCTCCTTCCAGACTCACATTAAGCATCTCCAATCCAAAATTAAATCTAGAATCGGCTTCCTACTTCACAACAAAACATCCTTCACTCATGCTGCCAAACATACCCTCGTAAAACTGACTATCCTACCGATCCTTGACTTCGGCGATGTCATTTACAAAATAGCCCCCAACACTCTACTCAGCAAACTGGATGTAGTCTATCACAGTGCCATCCGTTTTATCACTAAAGCCCCATATACTGCCCACCACTGCGACCTGTATTGTCTCGTTGGCTGGGCCTCTCTACATATCCGTCGCCAAACCCACTGGCTCCAGGTAGTCTATAAGTCTTTGCCAGGTAAAGCCCCGCCTTATTTCAGCTCACTGGTCACCATAGCAACACCCACCCGTAGCACGCGCTCCAGCAGGTATATTGCACTGGTCCTCCCAAAAGCCAACACGTCCTTTGGCCGACTTTCTTTCCTGTTCTCTGCTGCCAATGACTGGAATGAATTGCAAAAATCTCTGAAGCTGCAATCTTAAATCTCCCTCTCTAACTTTAAGCATCAGCTGTCTGAGCAGCTTACCGATCACTGTACCTATACACAGCCCATCTGTAAATAGCACACCCGACTACCTCATCCCCATATTACTACTTACCCTCTTGCTCTTTTGCACCCCAGTATCTCTACTTGCACATCATCATCTGCACATCTATCACTCCAGTGTTAATGATAAATTGTAATTATTTTCGCCTCTAGGGCCTATTTATTGCCTACCTCCCTACTCTTCTACATTTGCACACACTGTACATAGATTTTTCGATTTTTCTTTTCTTTTGTGTTATTGACTACGTTTGTTTATGTGTAACTCTGTGTTGTTGTTTTTGTCGCACTGCTTTGCTTTATCTTGGCCAGGTCGCAGTTGTAAATGAAAACTTGTTCTCAACTGGCCTACCTGGTTAAATAAAGGTGAAATAAAAAAAATAAAAAAATAGTCAGTGTGTTGAGTGATACGTAGAATATCAACAACTGTTTTGACTGTTGTGCAATAAGTCATTGTCGAGTTGTGAATCTACAGTATGTATGTCTAAATGTTTAATTAATTGTGGAAAAACTAAATAGAATCTCAACAACAAATGAAAGCTGAGACTATTCTTTCTTTGACTTTTCATTGACTTATGCCTGAGAGCTCTCCTTTCCTATCTCCAGTACCTGATAACGATTCCATCGTGTTCAGATTATAGACTATCTGATCTCAGTCCAGCTTCTGAAGGTGCAATATACACTATCATTAGCCAATACGGCACACCGACTGATTCTAGGCCAGGACCATAAAGACAACCATATGTCATTTTCAACACACTTACACCAGATGCGGACTGATCTGAGAGCAGGCCTTGAAGAGATCCATCTGCCCAGCGGAATGGAATATAACAGGGCAATTTAGGAGCTAAGAGTCCCAATTGACACATTATCAATCTTAACTAATTCGATTGCCTTCTCCGCAACTCCACTGGGCCATCTGTGTACTACTAAACAACATCAACCACATGTTGCCTTGGTATTGATCTGGGGTAGGCATTACAGCATTACACTCCTGCTCTGATGGAGAAAGAAGCCATGCTTGATTAGAAAGACAAACCTGATGGTTAGAGGAGAGGGGAAGTAATTAAACACACAACAAGTCAGTGCGCTATCCTGGGGCCGTATCCACAAAGCATCTCAGAATAGAAAACGGATCATAACAGCTGAGTGCAGTGCAATTCAAATGTGATTTTCTTTTTTTCTTTTTTATTATATTTCCACACTATGAGGTTGAAACAACACTCTTAAATTGTGAAAATGATGATAATACTTTTCATGTAAGAGCTTTTTTGAAAAGAATGCCTGGAATTTCAGCCTGTTCAGGTGCGATGGAACTTTTGGCCCACATCATGACTTCAGAATGTGATCTGATTATGATAGACCAATGACTGTTCATCTAGGTAAGGGGTTGGGTCTAGACCATCCTATCAGCCAACCAGGGCTGTGTATGCAAATATCTTCAAATTTGTTTCCTAACGCCCACATGATGAGACTGAGCATTTCAACGGGCAAAGGAGGCTCAGGGAAATAAAAGATATATAAACATATATATTTTTTGTTATTTTCATTTATTATACATACAATGATGATTTCAAAATGTAATTACATAGACTGAATGGGGGCTGTAGCTTTGATTGTGTTGATGATAGACCTTTCAAACGTGTTATGCAACATTATCTGCAATTGACTTGATTCCTACCACGCCAAGAAGATTTAGAGTTGTTGAACAGGAGACGTTGAGTGTGTTGATATAACGGTATATTGTCAAAATTCCGCTTCTAACAACCATCAAATCAAAATATCAGAATGTATTAAATTATGCATGGCAACATACAAGGCAAGAATTAAGAGTAGGCAAAGTGGTCGTGCCAGGCGGAAATGATATCAAACGTCTTACCATTACAACATTTGATGTACAGTCACATTCACCTTGGTTGTTTGAAGCTTGCTATAAACTCTATTAGGGTTGCAAAATTCCAGTAACTATCCCCAAATTCCTGGTTGGAAGATTCCTGGAATAACGAGGGAATCAGCAGGAAATCTGGGAATCCTACAACTAGGATTTTTGGAAAACCAGGGAATTTGGTGAAAGTTACTGGAATTTTGCAACCCTAGACTCTATAGAGTTCACAACTGGCGATACCGCATCGCGATTAGTTATTCCCCATTATTTGCAACAATGTCAATGAGCGTCATCACTATTTTTTCCTTTGCGGTATCTCAAACTGTCGTGATTACCAGCTGAGAAAAACTTTTATGAGTTGATTTTACTCCTGGCTCAGACTTTGTCTGGGCAGTGTCTTAATATCATCCTAAAACCTAGTCCGGGCTGGGAGTTTCTTTTGTCTTAAAACAGGTTTTAACAGGATTCCTAGGACCTTTTGTGAGATGCTTTGTGGATACCGGCCCTGTCCTTAGATCAACCAGCTGAAACTGAATTGTGGACCGCTATCCTTCTACAGACTGTTATGACAATCTCCATAAAGCATTGCCGGGGTTGACAGATGTGATGTTTTGTTTTTAGGACACATCTTTATGCTATAGTGAATGTGAGTAATGTGATGTTTGGCCTGCTCGCTGGCTGACTCCTGTTCTCCTGTAGTGATGGGCTGCTTGAGATTTGTTGACTGTGCGAGGCTAGGACACTAAAGTGCTGTGGAATACTGGACTCTGTAGCCCCTCTCTGTGATTCTTCCTCCAGGGAATAGATTGCCCTGCTCTGTATTTTGATAGTGTTTTCATAGAAATAGGAAAATGATTGGATTTGACAGATACTGTGTGTCCTGCTGTTTGAGTGAATCAACCCAATGTTTCTCCATTTCATATTGATTCACACTTCTGATAATGAGAGGAAAATAGTCAAAATATAGCATTTAGAATTTATTACTTAATTCTTTTAAATCTACCTACCCCTGTAAGGTTATATAAAGACTTCCGAACCACTTGGCTGTGATTATGCAGATGGTTTGCTCATGTTGTTGCTCTGAATGTAGATGGACAATAAACCATTGTCCAAATTGAATGAGCAAATTACCAAGTTGCTAGTCCAATGACCCTTAGCAGGGATGCTTAAAGAGTGGGATAGAGAGGCACACACATATGTCTGTACTCCTAATGTAGGAGTGACAGCATTAGAGCATTAGCCAGAATGGACTGAATTACTCTGTTCTGTCTCTGCAGTATTCTGTTCCCTAAAATAACATTTCCCCCTCCAATTTTGGCATCATATTTGAAAAGAGCTTTTGTCTTCAGCCCCCCAAAAGAAAGAACTTGTTATAAACGCTCTAGGTTCAACGTTTTAAGATTTTGTCACCAGTTTAATTTGAATGAATTACAATTATACACTATTTGGCTGAAATATAAATGAGAGGTCATTGATTAATAAGTGTATTAAGAATATACAAATTAACCAAGCAACATAAACAGCACAATTATATTAATTGGAAGTTTGTTTCTTATCTTTCATGTGCTTTCCCATTTTCACATGGTTGGGTTTACCCTGCATGTATTCTAAATGTGCCACACTGTATTTGTATTCTGCTTTATACTTGACTAATTGAATGCCCTTGGGGATCTTTGAATGCACACCAGAGCTTCAACTGATTGATTTGACTTGAATAGCCTACAGTACAGAAACAGTTGTGTCAAAATAGGTCACTTTTTTTCTTGTGCTGAGTTAGACAGCTGAATTTGATTCTAAATAAATTGAAAATTGACTTTCGTACAATCTGACATCCTTTTGTTTATAGCTGCCCTTATTAGGACTATATACACTGAGTGTACAAAACATTAGGAACACCTTCATAATATTGAGTTGCACCCCCTTTTGCCCTCAGAACAGCCTCTATTCTTTGGAGCATGGACTCTACAAGGTGTCGAAAGCATTCCACAGGGAAGCTGGCCTATGTTGACTCCAATGCTTCCCACAGTTATGTCAAGTTAGCTGGTAGTGGTTCTCTACTCCGAATAGCTTGTTCCATTTCATCACATAGATGCTCAATTGGATTGAGATCTGGTGACTGGGCAGGCCACTGCAGTAAGCTGAATTCGCTGTCATGTTCGTGGAACCATTCCTGGACAATCCTAGCCTTGTGGCATGTGGCATTATCCTGCTAAAAGATGCATTTGCAGATAGATACACTGCTGCCATAAAGGGATGCACCGGATTGGCAATGATGTGCATGTATCCTGTGGTATTCAAACGTTGCTCCACTTTTATCAAGGGGCCCAATGGTGTGCCATGAAAACACACCCTACACAATCACACCATCACCACCAGCCTGCAATGTTGATACACGGCATGATGGATGCATGTACTCATGTGTTGTTTTCTCCATACCCTAGTCCTCACTCCCATCACCCTGAAACAACAGGAACCGGGATTCATCAGATCAGGCAAAGTTTTCCAAATTTTCCAGTGTCCAGTCTTTGTTCCTTAATGTCTTTTTGTTCCTTTCCTTCCTGGATGTCCTTTGGGTGGTGGACCATTCCTGATACACACTGGAAACTACTGAGCATGAAAACCCAGCAGTGTTGCAGTTCTTGACACACTCAAAACGGTGCGCCTGGGACCTTCTACCATGCCCCGTTCAAAGCCACTTAAGTATTTTGTCCTGCCCATTCACAGTGGTGGAAAAAGTACCCAATTGTCATACTTGAATAAAAGTAAAGATACCTTGATAAAAAATGACTCAAGTAAAAGTGAAAGTCACCCAGTAAAATACTACTTGAGTAAAAGTCTAAAAGTATTTGGTATGAAATATACTTAAGTATCAAAAGTAAATGTAAACGCAAAAATGTACTTAAGTATCAAAAGTAAAAGTATACATTATTTCAAATTCCTTATATATTAAGCAAACCAGACAGCACAATTTTCTTGTTTTTTAATTTATTTACGGATAGCCAGGGGCACACTCCAACACTCAGACATAATTTACAAGCTAAGCATTTGTGTTTAGTGAGTCTGTCAGATCAGAGGCAGTAGGGATGACCAGGGATGTTCTCTTGATAAGTGTGTGAATTGGACAATTTTCCTGTCCTGCTAAGCATTCATAATGTAACGAGTACTTTTGGGTGTCAGGGTAAATGTAACGAGTAAAAAGTAGAACATATACTTTTCTTTAGGAATGTAGTGGAGTAAAAGTAAAAGTTGTCATGAATATAAATAGTAAGGTAAAGTACAGATACAACAAAAAGCTACTTAAGTAGTACTTTAAAGTATTTTTACTTAAGGACTTTACACCACTGCCTCTTCACCCTTTGAATGGCACAAATACACAATCCATGTCTTAGTTTGTCTCAAGGCTTAAAAATCCTTCTTTAACCTGTCTCCTCCCCTTCATCTACACTGATACACATCAATAGCTTTCACCTGGATACACCTGGTCAGCCTATGTCATGGAAAGAGCAGGTATTCCTAATGTTTTGTACACTCAGTGTAGGTCATTATATTCTGTTTATATATTTATGATATCAAAAATGTCATGGTCTGGGTAGAAACATAAAAATGTATAGCGGTCCTCATTAGTCATTTGCTGTGTCCAGGGGCGCAACTTTGATTTTAGAAGTGGGGGGGACATAATTATTATTAGTTTTGATTGAGTCGGATTAACACTCCAAACAGCCTACCCAACCGCTCGGAGGCATCCGCATGGCCCTAAAGCAAACCGTTGCCTCATTTTGTATCATTTTCCAATGGGTGGGGGGCAAAAATGCAATTTCAGAATGTGGACATGTCCCCCCTGTCCCCAGTGACAGTTGTGCCCCTGGTTGTGTCCATGTCCTTTACAGTAGAAGAACAATCTTCTTTGTCCTAAAATGCCATTATAGAGCAAGAAGAAAATTCCATAGTATTTATTAGCTGTGAAATGTCCACATTTTTGTGCCATCACACATCACCAAAACACATTAGACACTTGTTGACAGTAAACCATTTACTTTTGGAAACTGTTTGGTCTAAGTTGGAAAGAGCCGTGGAGGGCATGCAGGGATATGACATAAATGGTGTTTAAGGAAAAACCCTGTTATGTCCTTACAGGGTCATTTCAGACTTGTTAGTGGTCATGTCATGGCAGAGAGGGGAAAATGTGACGTCCTTTCTGCCCCATTTACCCGACCAGAGCAGTTCAGAGCCACAACGTGTCCCTGACAGGCCGATGACATCCACTCATGTTTCACGGCCATGTCAGAGAAATGAAAAACGGATGACCTCATGAGCGAAAGCCTGTTGTCCCTGTCCAGCAACACCTCATGAAGCACCTCATGAAGCAGGTCTCCACATCCGAGGTCCTGGCTGAGCCTTGTGTCTGCTGGGTCTCTCTACCCCTGGTCGGGCTAACCCACAGTCTGCACAGTTTCCGTCTGCCTGCCATCTCCCAACCCATTACATGAGTCATAATCAAGACATTGAGTTTGTTCTGCTGTATTCTAAGTGTGTATTAACACTTAAAAGCAGGGTCGGAAATGAGAAGAATCTCTCATTACGCTTGTAAAAGTTGAGGAAATAGAGTCACAATTACCTCCTTGAAGATCATGAGAGAAAAACAGATCTTATGTTTCTAAGGGTTGTGATTGAGTGAGAAGTGGAGTATGTTTCCAGAATTTGATGAGGTAATATGTTTGTAAGGAAGGAAGGGGGAAGGGAACCTTTTCAAAAAAGGTAAATGCAACCTTCTCGCTCCTGAGTCTTCAGATTCTTACTCTTTTTAAATCAGAGGTTTTCATTTTATATAACTGCAGGGTAGATGATAGGAATAAGCCAGAATATGTTTTCTAGTGTACATTAATGGAGATGTAACAGTGAATGCATGTGATGTATTAGAACATGTACATTTCACATCATCATATTAAATATATGTGCTTTCATGAGGAAATTAATGTTTGCCTCATGTTTATATTCAGAGTGTATGCTACCTGTGAACACATACCTCAGTCATCTTGGGCTTTGAGAGAATAATAAAAATTATGTAGTGTTGTCTGGTGCCAGGAGCCTCATGTATTAATCCTCCTAAGGCACAAATCTGTGTGTAAACAATGCGTCATTGCCATGCAAAGTGTGAGATTTATCAATATGAATGTTTGCTTGAGAGTGTGCGTAAGTTTGCGCACAGCCTTGACCATGCGTACGCACAGTGCCAAGTGGTGGAATAAGGGAACTGCTTGTCAAGAGTAGAATGGGAAAAATACACTGAGTGTACAAAACATTAGGAACACCTTCCTAATATTGAGTTGCACACCCTTTTGCCCTCAGAACAGTCTCAGTTCGTCGGGGTATGGACTAGAAGGTGTCGGAAGCATTCCACAGGGATGCTTCTACTCCACAGTGTCAAATTGTCTGGATGTCCTTTGGGTGGTGGAGCATTCTTGATACACACGGGAAACTGTTGAGCGTGAAAACCCCAGCAGGGTTGCAGTTATTGACACACTCAATCCGGTGCGCCTGGCACCTTCTACCATGCCCCGTTCAAAGACACTTAAATATTTTCTCTTGACCATTCACCCTCTTAATGGCAGACATACACAATCCATTTCTCAATTGTCTCAAGTCTTAAAAATCCTTCTTTAAGCTAATAATTAAATTATTTTTCAATGTCACTGTGAATTCATGCCACATATCTTGACATGCTATATAATTTGACAACATCAGTGAATTTGTTACGATAATAATCCATATAAAGCACAGTCATTTGTTAAATTAGAGGTATGTGTGAAAGTGAAACCAAAAAAACGGTGATAATGGTAAATCATATGAGAGATGGGTAATCTGGCTCTGTTTGAAGATTTGGCACACTGCATTTCTCAGAGAGCTCATTTTTAGAGACAGGTGGGACTTTTTCTGGTGATCAGACCTACCACCATCGCATCAGCAGCAAACTTGATGATGGTGTTGGAGTCGTGCGTGGCCACACAGTTGTGGGTGAACAGGGAGTACAGGAGGGGACTAAGCACACACCCCTGAGGGGCCCCCGTGTTGGCAGATGAGATGTGTTGTTACTGTCGTGACGTAATCAAATGATTAACTGTTTATAATTACGTGATTAAATGAATCAGGTAATTATTAACTCAGTAACCTGGGGTACCATGGGAAAGTTTGGCTTTATTGAGTTTCTATTTCCCAAATTCCCAAACTCGAAGAATATCAGAATACCGATATTACAACAGTCACTAATTCATTAATTTCCTCTACAGTCTCATTCTGAACATCGCATAATCCGTGAATCTGCCCAAACCCGAGTCCAACTAAATAAGTCCGTACCACACCAATTGAGTTGATTATTTATTTACTAACAAGCTAAAATGATTATACACTGCTCAAAAAAATAAAGGGAACACTTAAACAACACAATGTAACTCCAAGTCAAATCACACTTCTGTGAAATCAAACTGTCCACTTAGGAAGCAAACTGATTGACAATACATTTCAAATGTGTTGTGCAAATGGATAGACAAAAGGTGGAAATTATAGGCAATTAGCAAGACACCCCCAATAAAGGAGTGATTCTGCAGGTGGTGACCACACACCACTTCTCAGTTCCTATGCTTCCTGGCTGATGTTTTGGTCACTTTTGAATGCTGGCGGTGCTCTCCTCTAGTGGTAGCATGAGACGGATTTCTACAACCCACACAAGTGTCTCAGGTAGTGCAGCTCATCCAGGATGGCACATCAATGCGAGCTGTGGCAAGAAGGTTGCTGTGTGCTGTCAGCGTAGTGTCCAGAGCATGGAGGCGCTACCAGGAGACAGGCCAGTACAACAGGAGACGTGGAGGAGGCCGTAGGAGGGCAACAACCCAGCAGCAGGACCCGCTACCTCCGCTTTGTGCAAGGAGTAGCACTGCAGAGCCCTGCAAAATGACCTCCAGCAGGCCACAAATGTGCATGTGTCAGCATATGGTCTCACAAAGGGCTCTGAGGATCTCATCTCGGTACCTAATGGCAGTCAAGGCTACCTCTGGCGGAGCCACATGGAGGGCTGTGCGGCCCACAAAGAAATGCCACCCCCACCATGACTGACCCACCGCCATACCGGTCCATGCTGGAGGATGTTGCAGGCAGCAGAACGTTCTCCACGGCGTCTCCAGAACTCTGTCACGTCGTGTCACATGTGCTCATGTGCTCAGTGTGAACCTGTTTCATCTGTGAAGAGCCCAGGGCGCCAGTGGGCAAATTAAGCGCAATCTTGGTGTTCTTCTGGCAAATGCCAACCGTCCTGCACGGTGGTTGGGCTGTAAGCACAACCCCACCTGTGGACGTCGGCCCCTCATACCACCCTCATGGAGTCTGTTTCTGACCGTTTGAGCAGACACATGCACATTTTGGCCTGCTGGAGGTACATTTTGCAAGGGCTTTGGCAGTGCTACTCCTTGCACAAAGGCGGAGGTAGCGGTCCTGGCTCTGGGTTGTTGCCCTCCTACGGCCTCCTCCACGTCTCCTGTTGTACTGGCCTGTCTCCTGGTAGCGCCTCCATGCTCTGGACACTAACGCTGAACAGAACAGCAAAACCTTCTGTGCCACAGCTCGCCATTGATGTGCCATCCTGGATTGAGCTGCACTACCGGAAGACACTTGTGTGGGTTGTAGACTCCGTCTCATGGCTACCACTAGAGTGAGAGCACCGCCAGCACTTCAAAAGTGACCAAAACATCAGCCAGGAAGCATAGGAACTGAGAAGGTGGTGTGTGGTCACCACCTGCAGAATCACTCCTTTATTGGGGTGTCTTGCTAATTGGCCTATAATTTCCACCTTTTTTCTATTCCATTTGTGCACAACAGCATGTGAAATGTATTGTCAATCAGTGTTGGCTTCTAGTGGACCCGTTGGATTTCCACAAGAAGGTGTGATTGACTTGGAGTTACATTGTGTTGTTTAAGTGTTCCCTTTATTTTTTTGAGCAGTGTATAAGATACACATACACACAGTCTGAGCTATTGATTAGAACTTAGTACAATGAAAGCGGTCCCTAGCGGGCCAACACAACATGACACGTGTTACACAAAACGGGGATTTAAAAAGAGGGAGAAAGAGAGAGAGCACGGGAGAAAACCACACTTGGCTACATTTGTAAACTATGCTTAGTTTAACCCTAACCTTGCCCCAAACTGCCGCTCTTATGGGTCAGAATATAATGATGTAATTACGTGTTGAAGGTCTCCAATGGGGCATCTCCTCGTGGACCGAGTTTCGACTTCTCCTCTGATTGCGACACTTCTGTTGTTACCGGGTGTAACTCTCTGATTGTCCACTCGATGTCAGTGTCCTTTCTCTTAGTGGTCTGTTTCCCTGCCCTTGTTCTGAAAGAGGGGTCTTCTGAGGACGGCTAATCAGCCATATAGGGGGTTCCAGAGTGGGAATGAAAGCAGTGTAGACACACGATTCCTTGGAGAGAATAACCGGTTGGTCCTGCTTGAATTCACCCTCTTAGACACAGCTACTCATCCATAGCATAGATTGTTAAAAGGTTCCTTTGTCATCTTTAACCTCATGTTGCGTTTTGGGGTTGTTGACTACTCAGACCTTGGTTGCAGCGCTTGGTCACCTAGTCATGATGTTAATTCTTAACTCAACATGTTTTATAACTCTCGGGTCAGAAATTGGCGTTTTCGCCTTCAGGGCAAGTTTTCTGGGCGTAACTAGTTACGTGGCAAGGTCTGGATTTTATACAGATCCAATTCAGACAACTAACTTCACATTTCATCTTTACAAAATCTGCACATTTTACAAAATCTGGACATTTTATAAAATCTGGAAATTTTCCCCACAATGTACAGTATGCAAACATCAGGTACATATTGTGAAAACTCTTCAAGTTACAATGTTTTCGTTATAACGTCGTCATTTAACTTTTAATAACATAACAAAAACAACATTCATTTTCATATTCCATCTATCGTCATTACTACCATTTTGGCTGATGAAACATATTGTCCCAAAGTCCATTTATTGCATGTTACTGTTCTGAGGTGGGTTCTCCATAGGCCCATCATACATTCCATTCCTCCATACTGAGAGGACAAAGGGATTTTGTCTGCTGCCTTAAGATTTACAATGGGCGGGAGGTGTCATAAAACTCCCACCTCCATACCTCTCGATCTCTCCCCCTCTGGCGGATGTGACAAATGTCTTTTGTAGGAGTGTGGTCCAGGGTAACCTGACCCGAACAGGCCAGTCATGACATCACCTACCCTCGCCACCTGGAGCTGGCCCATCAAAGTCCTGGATCCAGTTGCAGAAGGAGTTGTTCAGTCCCGGGGTCCTAAGCTTGGTGATGAGCTTGGAGGGGACTATGGTGTTGAATGCTGAGCTGTAGCCAATGAACAGCATTCTCACATAGGTATTTATTTTGTCCAGGTGAGAAAGAACATTGTGGAGTTCAGTAGCGATTGCATTGTTTGTGGATCTGTTGGGGCGGTATGCGAATTGGAGTGGGTCCAGGGTGTCTGGGATGATAGTGTTGATGTGAGCCATGGCCCTCCTTTCAAAGCATTTCATGGTTACAGATGTGAGTGTTATGGGACGATAGTCATTTAGGCAGGTTACCATTGAGTTCTTAGGAACAGGGACAATGGTGGTCTGCTTCATCCAGAGATAAAGCTGGGGCCTCTGGGTCCAAAGATGCTTCTTACCGAAGCACGCTCGCTCGCTTGATGTCATTTGTGTGATCTATTTGCATGAAATCTAGATGAAGAATTTATTTTGGATAATTGATGAGTCAAGTGATTTGGATTCTGTGTATTTAAACCCTCCTGTTTTTCTGTTCTAAGCGGCCACCCACAGGAAGTGAATGCAGTCCATAGCATGGTGGATCCCAGGTTTTGCTAGTGCATGTAGGGCTTTCGTTTGGTCAGTGCATGGCTAATGGAGGTAGTTTTAGTGAGATGAAATGGTCTTGAGATGATTTTGAGTCTTGAGATGATTTTGAGTAGCATGGTTTTAGAGTTAAAATAAATTATATTTATGGAAACAATGCAATTGAATGGAAATGAGAAACTGGAATGTGTTTGAAACGTAAATATAGAAAACCATGCCTTAATTAATAAATGTTAAAAACGGTCCTTCGTTGTCTGCCTCTGCTTCACTCTGCCTGCTCAACCCAGACCCAGAACATGTCACCTTCCACCTTGTGACACATTCACACATAGGGACTTTAGAAAAAGATGGGGTCAGGTAAGAACGATAATGACAAATACAGTTGAAGTCGGAAGTTTACATACACCTTAGCCAAATACATTTAAACTCAGTTTTTCACAATTCCTGACATTTAATCCTAGTAAAAATTCCCTGTCTTAGGTCAGTTAGGATCACCACTTTATTTTAAGAATGTGAAATGTCAGAATAATAGTGGAGAAAATTATTTATTTCAGCTTTTATTTCTTTCATCACATTCCCAGGGGGTCAGAAGTTTACATACACTCAATTAGTATTTGGTTAGCATTGCCTTTAAATTGTTTAACTTGGGTCAAATGTTTCAAGTAGCCTTCCACAAGCTTCCCACAATAAGTTGGGTGAATTTTGGCCCATTCCTCCTGACAGAGCTGGTGTAACTGAGTCAGGTTTGTAGGCCTGCTTGCTCGCACACGGTTTTTCAGTTCTGCCAACAAAATTTTCTATAGGATAGAGGTCAGGGCTTTGTTGATGGCCACTCCGATACCTTGACTGTTTGTCCTTAAGCCATTTTGCCACAACTTTGGAAGTATGCTTGGGGTCATTGTCCATTTGGAAGACCCATTTGAGACCAAGCTTTAACTTCCTGACTGATGTCTTGAGATGTTGCTTCAATATATCCACATCATTTTCCTCCTGATTGATGCCATCTATTTTGTGAAGTGCAAACCGTCCCTCCTGCAGCAAAAGCACCCCCAAACATGATGCTGCTACCACTGTGCTTCACGGTTGGGATGGTGTTCTTCGGCTTGCAAGCGACCCGCTTTTTCCTCCAAACATAACAATGGTCATTATGGCCAAACAGTTCTATTTTTGTTTCATCAGACCAGAGGACATTTCTCCAAAAAGTACGATCTTTGTCCCCATGTGCAGTTGCAAACCGTAGTCTGGCTTTTTTATGGTGGTTTTGGAGCAGTGGCTTCTTCCTTGCTGAGCGGCCTTTCAGGTTATGTCGATATAGGACTCGTTTTACTGTGGATATAGATACTTTTGCACCTGTTTCCTCCAGCATCTTCACAAGGTCCTTTGCTGTTGTTCTGGGATTGATTTGCACTTTGCACACCAAAGTACGTTCATCTCTAGGAGACAGAACGCGTCTCCTTCCTGAGCGGTAAGACGGCTGCGTGGACCCATGGTGTTTATACTTGCGTACTATTGTTTGTACAGATGAACATGGTACCTTCAGGCATTTGGAAATTGCTCCCATGGATGAACCAGACTTGTGGAGGTCTATAATTTTTTTTCTGAGGTCTTGGCTGATTTCATTTGATTTTCCCATGATGTCAAGCGAAGAGGCACTGAGTTTGAAGGTAGGCCTTGAAATACATCCACAGGTACACCTCTAATTGACTCAAATTATGTCAATTAGCCTATCAGAAGATTCTAAAGCCATGACATCGTTTTCTGGAATTTTCCAAGTTGTTTAAAGGCACAGTATACTTAGTGTATGTAAACGTCTGACCCATTGGAATTGTGATACAGTGAATTATAAGTGAAATAATCTGTCTGTAAACAATTGTTAGAAAAATTACTTGTGTCATGCACAAAGTAGATGTCCTAACCGACTTGCCAAAACCATAGTTTGTTAACAAGAAATTTGTGGAGTGGTTGAAAAACAAGTTTTAATGACTCCAACCTAAGTGTATGTAAACTTCCGACTTCAACTGTAAATAAAGGTAAAAAAATGTTTTTTTTAACCAATGCGAACATGCTGTATGTCCAATATTCTCAAAGCAAGAGTTGAAACAGTTGAAACAGTATGTACTATGGTATGTGTGTGACAGAAGCTCTGTGTGCCTCCCCTGGGTGAGACCTGTGGCCTGGGGTCAGGTTATAATAAGGTGATGCTTCTCCTGTCTTTGCCTCTTACCCTTGTTTAATCCTCTCTGCTGTCACCCTGTGCCTTCGCAGTGTGCTCTTCAATCTAGCCGGAAGAGCCGGGGCTCAGACCCCCATCTCGGAATGTCAACGAGGAGAGCCATGTTATGAGTACCTGAGGGGAGGTCTGGGAATGAATAATGAATAGAAGAAGAGTGTGTTTTCTTATGCCAATGCGACCCGCACAGAACCACACTGGGAGTGGAAAGGTGCTATTGATTTAAATTGGGGTTTTAGAGAATCGGTCACAGTCAGCATACTTAGACAGAGACTGCCAGGGTACACATGACCGCTGAACAAGACCAGACAAGAAATATGTCTGAGAATGAGTCTTATTGTGTCGACGTCTGGCGCGGCGTTAATGCTCCTGACTCCGGACCACACATAGCCCCGTGGCAACAGAGGTTTGAGGCTGGTCTCGGCCACTCAGTCTTTGTCCCTACCACTGTCTATCCACTCTCTGTATTTCCCGAATTGGAAAAACAGCATCTTATTTGAATGCCTGGCATTGATTTTGGACATTCATGTTTGCCCAGAGTAAGGATACAGTACAAAGACTTGACTTTTATCTCCTATTGAAGAACCCGCATTTGAGAATCTTGAAAGGAGACTAAAAATGTAACTGAAATGCGTCTTGATATTTTTCCGTCTAATTCATGTTCCAGTCTAAGTCCTCAGTCTGTTGTAAAACAGATTAATATTCACAACAAACAGTAGGCACTGCTGTTCTAATGACATTCAAATGACAAATGGCAGCAACAAATGGCTCCATTACCAGCTCAAGACACACGACACTCCCTGTGAATATTAAAAACATGGCCTCTTCCCCAACTCAATTACCCAGACTTCCCCACACACAGGGACAGACACTTGGAGAGAGTTTATCTCAGATCCACACAAGACATTTATTCGCATCCAAACACTCAGCAAGCCCCACTCGGGATTTCAAGGCCCTTTTGCAAATCCACTCCGATCGAGATGATATTTAAGAATCACTTGGTCGGCCAAAATGGTTCCGATTGGGTCCAATGAATGCAGTCAGAGGAAATTGAAGACAGTCCCTATTAGTGTGACTCGAAGATCAATAGCAGGGGCACCACTTTGGTTTTAGATCACCTGTAGCGTGTTGGTGTTCATGCCCAGGTTAAACGTATGCCTCTAACAATGCCTGATCACAATACTGTCAAGACTCAGCTACTGGCTACCCATCTCAACAGAGCTATGAAGCCTTGGCTCAGATCTCCCCCTCTCCCCCTCTGTCTCTCCCCTGCTCCTTCTGTAATTGTTTTGGCAGCCGATGATCATAATTGAATGCAGAACATGAATGTTATCAGGCATGGCAGGTTGACCTTTGCAGAGTAACAGCTGGTAGATTTTCCACGTAAGGCATGTGGCAGGCATGGACAATAACGTCTCCACGTTGGGCCAGGCTCTCTCCTGAATTACCTGATAATTTCCCATCCCCATGCATAATTAGATTGACATTTCTCACTAATAGCCTTAGCCTTCTGTAATTGCTAGTTGTGGTTAATTCTAATATCCGGGGTGATAATTTAAATGACCGCACTGCCGGCCCGCATATGGCATGGTATTTATCTGCCCCGAGGAACAGTGCAACATTATGTCCTCCTGATGTCTATTTAATGTTTATTGACTGCATTCACGGCACAATTTCTATGTTCTTCTCAATCCAATTAGAATCGTCATAAGCGGCGAAACATGAGCATTTTGTTGCCATAACTCACAGCTATTTAGACACATTAGCATAGAAATCAGCTGCAACCAGAATCATTGGCATTATCCCACCATGTCTAACCAAGAAACATTGGGCCATTAGAAACATCATCTCCTTCAACTTAATGACATTCAGTTGATGGACTCCTTTTCCAGTATCTCTCCCCCTCTTTCCCTCTCTTTTTCCCTCTCTCTCCTCACAGTATCTGTACTGTCTTCCCCTAGTGATTGAACTCATCAGGTCTGCTTCAGGAGGGGTGGGGTGGTGGAGAGGGAGAGAAGTGCTCTCTCAGTCTCAGAGTCGGCGGGAGCAGTCCCTTGTTCATATGTATGCACTCATGCTGCTTGCCCTGGTGTGGAATAATGGGTCATTCCAGCACAACATGGAGTCTGAGGCAGAATCACAGATCATCTACTCCGCATGACTGGGCTCCATGAATGACAAAGTGAGAGGGAGAGAGGGCTGCAGGGATAGAGAGGGAGAGATGGAGATAGGGGAAGGGAGAGATTTTGAGAGCAAAGGCAAAGAAGGTTAGAAACAGGAATGGGTACAAATTGCTAAATACAATTACAAATTACACATACAAAATACCATAAAGATCAATGTATCAAAAGAAACTACAAAATGCTTGTATACTTGTGTTTTGTCATGTGTTTTATTAAAAATACATTTGCAAGCAGCCTGCCCGAACAGCAACAATATTCTCAGTAACAGTTACAAAAACGTGACTGTGATATGTTGCTGTTTGTCTACCTTCGTTGAGCAAGTCACTCTGGATAAGAGCATCTGCTAAATGACCAAAATGTAAATGTAGTGAATGCGAAAATTAACATATCAAAATTAACATACCAAATTACTGCAAAGCACACCGGGTATTATTATTGGCCTTGTTTCGGGGCGGAGCTCATTAGAATAATACTCAGCATGCTTTGCTATTGTTCATTTTTATATTTACATTAACATTTTCATAATTCAGCAGACACTCCTATCCAGAGCGACTTACAATTAGTGCATTCATCTTAAGATAGCTAGGTGAGACAACAACACATCACCATCCTATCAAGTTACTCAACAAAGGATTTATCAACATTTTTGCATATACATGTATATTTAGTTCATTTGGGGGACACTCTTATCACACCATAGTGCTATCAGACTTCTGATACCAATGCAGGGTGAAATGGGGGCCACAAAATGTGAACCGCTATAAAAAATGGTATAGAAAAGTATTTTGTATTTTGAAAATCGAAATATTTTGAAAATACAAAATACATTGGAGTGTAGTTCAGCCCAGTGTAACTCAAATGACAAAATACTCAGAAGGAATTAAAATATGTATTTCAAATACATTGAGGGTGAGAAAAAGAAAGGGACATTACATGTGACCAGTATTGTTGATCAAGCTGGGAGTGGTCATGCAACCTCCCTCACTACCCCAGTGCACTTCAATAGCACGCTACACAAACCCTCACATAATGTACACCAGAGGCTCTAACCCACTCCAGGGCATGATATCACACTCCCTTACTGACTCACGCATGCACAAATCATGGCTCACACACTGTATCCTGGCAATGGCAGGCATACAGACAGACAGACAGACAGACAGACAGACAGACAGACAGACAGACAGCTACACGCACGCACGCACGCACGCACGCACGCAGCACGCATTGACGGCACGCAGCGGCACGCACGCACGCACTGCACGCAGCGCACGCACGCCAGCACGCACGCACGCACGCATTTCCGCAGCACGGCACGCAGCACACACACACACACACACACACACACACACACACACACACACACACACACAGAACAGAACACTCAACCCTTCCACGCACTACCCGCCCTTCATGCTTGGTGCTCTGCTGAGGCCTCTGTCAGCCGTGACTGACTGTGTGACAGGGTTGGTGGGACTTGGTTATGAGTCATGCGTGCCTGGGCTTGTGGCCTCAAAGCTGGGTACCTCAATGCTACACCTGGGTATCCTGGCTGGTAACCACAGAAGAACAAGATGCTCTGTGAAGAGTGGCATCAGAGAAGTGCTTGAATGATATGCAAAACTGAACAGAGGTGAAAAGATTATTCAAGAAGGAAAATGATAAATATGTATTGCAATCGGAGTGGCTGACTTTTAATATGAACTCTGTATAACACAGATGTGTTTGGTAGGCGTCACCTGCAGTTCCTTTCCAAGTCTGAAAATAAACAAGAGAAATATGAAAGTTCAGATTGAGTTGAATTATTTTATGGAGCTGTTTTGGCAGAGAGGATTGCAGGTTTAGTGTGTCCTGTAAAGCTAGCCTGTAATGAGAACAGGACCCATGTGGCTGGTAAACACAGCTCCTCTTTTAGTTTTTAGTTTTTTTTGCTCTGTATCTATTAAATGAGACACAATCAATAGGCAAGGTTTCCTATTTACATGTACTCCTTGTTTATTCCTTAACCAGCTGTTGAACTCTGTAGGAACATAACCTGAGGTTGCCTATACCACCACTGGTGATGGTGAGATCATTCATCAGTGAATAATGGTTGCTTTGTTAACACACAGATAGAAACACACACACACACGCACATCCCTGCCTGGCACGGAACCCTCAGTCCCTCCAAAGAGACAACCTGAGACACAACCTCTAACTCATGTCTCGTTAAGTCTCCAGCATGTACTGCAGTCACTGCTCTCTTGTGATTTTCATGTTTGTGATCAGTGTTCAAAAAAGGACTCTCTATTTATCTCTTGGACAGAAATACTAACAGTAATGCCAATAAAACCAAGCCAAGCCATAGAGGGTGGATGAGCCACAGCTGGTGTTTCCTCTGCTTTCATATGCAGCTCATTACAAGGGCAGAAGATTCCCAGCCACTGTGTTGGTCACAGTCTGTGATCCACCCTGCTGAGGCCAGAAAAACACACACATACGCACGCACACACACACCTTCATGAAGTGTCACTCACTGCTAGTTACTAGAAATGGAAACAAGATCTTGAGCAATCCAGTAAATCAAGCCCTCCGCTCAGCTGGGGAGTGTGGTCGTCTGCATGGCAACCGCATCAAAGTGCCATTATGGGATGTGGAGGGCTATCAGTCATGACTGGCGAATGCTCCTCAGAGCGACGTTCGCCTCTACTTCCATTAGCCCAGGGAGAGAAATCATCCCACAATTACAGGAGCCAGCCAGGCTGCAGTCAACATTAACTACACTAACAAGTAACAACACTAATGCTGGGTTCACTAATAGAGCAGCACTCTGACATCACTAAGAGATGCTGTTATAGGCAGGTTCCTATGTCACCAAATGGATCAGTTTTCACTCTAATAGGCTATATGAGTCATTTTAGATGGACCACTAAAAGGCCATTGGTTGGTCTGGTGGAGATGGAGACTTATCTGATTGATATAGGGTCTGGTTCTATAAAGACCGTGCTAGAGTACTCATAGCACCATATCCACATGTACAGTAAAGAGAAAATGACAGTATTTCACACAATGGAGCTTTGCTTAACATAAAAGGCTGGTATTGATTCGTGAGCTGTCATTTAGGTTGACATGAATAAATAATTTAGCCGTGGACTAAAATAGATCTTTACATGTGTCTTTGCTTATAATGGATCTCTTACCAGCTCAGTACTGTGCTGCCATTCACACTTTTGAGAGAGCTGGTGAGCTCCGCACCTCTCCCAACCAAGCATATCCATTTATGCCACAGCATAGTGAATGCATGCTTGGTGCTTCTATTAATATACCTTGTATTCAGGGGAAAGGGCTCTTTTCTGTGAAAGGTAGGCTCCTCTTTTTGGTGCGAAAGCTAGCTACTCTCTGTATGGTGAAATGAGGCTGATTATATATCTGAAAGCTGCTCTCCAAGCACAGGGCGAGAGAGAGAAAAAAGAGAGAGAGCGAGATACAGGGAAGAAAGAGAGAGAAATAAAAAGAGTGAGAGAGAGAGAGAAATAAAAAGACACAGTGAGAGAAATGGAAAGAGAAAGAAAGAGGAAATTGAGAGCAGACAGGGGAAGAAAAAGGGGAAGAAAAATATAGAGGTTTCTCATCTCTGTACATCTTAACCCTCCAAGGTCGATGTCCACTCCCCTGCGGAAATCTAATTAACGTAATAAAAAAATCCCCATAAAACTCTGTCAGTTTAAGCTAGAGATCTCTGTTTTTTTTGCATTGGATGCATCTCAATTCACCGCACCACATCCTGAAAATTGGTCTTCTCACAAAACCATCTGTAGCGTCCAAACGGTCTGGCCTACAAACTATTATGACCCCTCTATGGAAAGACGAGACACGGTGTCTTGGGACCCGTCTGAAGTCGGTACAGCCGATCTGCCAAATTCTTTCTGTAGCATCAGAATAGTTTGGGCTACACACGCAGACCCTTCTGTGGAAAGGTGAGACTCTCACAAACGCGTACCTGTTGGTTGTTTTGCTCTAGGACGTCCACAGGCCTCACAAGACTCGTCTGAAGGTCCCCGGTACCAGTTGAAAAAATGTATGGAAGTACAGTGCCTTCGGAAAGCATTCAGGCCCCTTAATTTTTTCATTTTGTTACGTTACAGCCTTATTCTAAAATGGATTAAATAAAAACAAATCCTCAGCAATCTACACACAATACCTCATAATGACAAAACATTTTGCAAATGTATTACAAATAAAATATATTCAGACCCTTTGCTATGAGACTTGAAATTGAGCTCAGGTGCATCCTGTTTCCATGGATTATCCTTGAGATGTTTCTACAAGTTTATTGGAGTCCACCTGTGTTAAATTCAATTGATTGGACATGATTTGGAAAGGCACACACCTGTCTATATAAGGTCCCAAAGTTGACTGTGCATGTCAGAGCAAAAACGAAGTCAGAAGGTCGAAGGAATTGTCCGTAGAGTTCTGAGACAGGATTGGGGAAGGGTACCAAACAATATCTCCAGCATTGAAGATCCCCAAGAACACAGTGACCTCCATAATTCTTAAGTGAAAGAATCACCAAGACTTTTCCTAGAGCTGGCTGCCCAGCCAAACTGAGCAATCGGGGGAGATGGGCCTTTGTCAGGGAGGTGACCAAGAACCTGATGGTCACTCTGACAGAGCTCTAGAGTTCCTCTGTGGAGATGGGAGAACCTTCCAGAAGGATAACCATCTCTGCAACACTCCACCTGTAACGAATGCGCTGAGAGTCGGGAAGCAAGTTCAGGGAGTGAGTGGTTTAATAAATAAATGAAAACATAATATTTAACACGAACAACGCACAGACAGGAAACAAAAACAGAAACAATGACGCCTGGGGAAGGAACCAAAGGGAGTGACATATATAGGGCAGGTAATCAAGGAGGTGATGGAGTCCAGGTGAGTGTCATAATGTGCTGATGCACGTAACGATGGTAACAGGTGTGCGCCATAACGAGCAGCCCGGTGACCTAGAGGCCGGAGAGGGAGCACATATGACTCCACCAATCAGGCCTTTATGGCAGAGTGGCCAGACAGAAGCCACTCCTCAGTAAAAGACACATGACAGCACGCTTGGAGTTTGCCAAAAGGCACCTAAAGACTCTCAGACCATGATTCTCTGGTCTGATGAAACCAAGATTGAACTCTTTGGCCTGAATGCCAAGCGTCACGCCTGGAGGAAACCTGGCACCATCCCTACGGTGAAGCATGGTGGTGGCAGCATCATGCTGTGGAGATGTTTTTCACCGACAGGGACTGAGAGACTAGTCAGGATCGAGGCAAAGATGAACAGAGCAAAGTACAGAGAGATCCTTGATGAAAACCTGCTCCAGAGCGCTCAGGACCTCAGACTGGGGGCAAAGATTCACCTTCCAACAGTACAACAACCCTAAGCACACAGCCAAGACAACGTAGGAGTGGCTTCTGGACAGGTTTCTGAATGTCCTTGAGTGGCCCAGCCAGAGCCCGGACTTGAACCCGATCAAACATGTCTGGAGACACCTGAAAATAGCTGTGCAGCAACGCTCCCCATCCAACCTGACAGAGCTTGAGAGGATCTGCAGAGATAAATGGGAGAAACTCCCCAAATACAGGTGTGCCAAGCTTGTAGCGTCATACCCAAGCAGACTTGATGCTGTAATCACTGCCAAAGGTGCTTCAACACCTGAGTAAAGGGTCAGTTTTTTGTTTTTATAAATTAGAAAAATTAGAAAAAATCTGTTTTTTCTTTGTCATTATGGGGTATTGTGTGTAGCTTGATGAGGAAAAAATAACATTTTAATACATTTTTGAATAAGGCTGTAAGAATACAAAATGTGGAAAAAGTCAAGGGATCTGAATACTTTCCGAAGGCACTGTATATATGGAGTCAGTTTAGTGCCAATAATAAGGGGTTAAATACACATAAAAAAACAGAAACAAATGTTTCCTGATCTTTCTTATATCGCTCAGATATAGGAAACACACTTTAGAACAAACCTCCTTTAGATTTTTTGGGGGGACTATCTGTAGTGAATCTGTTATTCAATGTGTTTGTATGGGCTGATTGCAGTAAGGTCCAGTAAAAATGTTGATCAAATATGTCTTAAAATTCAAAATCAAATAGCAAAATGATCCTTTTAATGACATTCTTAAAACAATTCCAGGTTTGATTATGGGTGCTTTTGACATTATTTATCCCTAGGGTCACTACTTTCCTTGGCACCCAATAACCTCCTCGCCCTGCATGCTCCTAACAGAGCCAGTAACCTAACAAATCAAATCAAATCAAAGCTTATTTGTCACGTGCACAGTCATGGAGAACTGGATATTGCCCTTGTCTGGTTCAGTGTCAGCTATAGAACATTAGTTGAAGCTGAAAGCCATAGAAATCTCTCCAAAAACATCTGTGCTTTCTATAAAAGTGGCCTGCTGACCGTGTGCAGGATACCTGATACTCCCTCTGACACACAGGCTTAAGGACACCTAGGAGCAACTTCCTGTCCTTCAGATTGGTTCAGCAGCCTGTGTTACTCTGGCTAACTTTTTATGGGGGAAATGTGCACCATGTTTCCACACACCTTTGCCCCTTTCATATTATAATCTATATACAACTGAAAATAAAAAAATATAATGTCTGTCTTCTTGATCAATTACTCTATGTAACACTATATTATACGCTTCTGGGGATTTTCAGATATACAGGCCTTTCACTGACCTGGAGAGAAGTGGAAGTTGCTGAAAAACAAAACATTCCTTCAGCTTTGGTCTGTTGAGGGTAAATTGTTGTATTTATTTCATTTATTTAACCTTTATTTAACTAGGTAAGTCAATTAAGAAACAAATGTGTATTTACAATGACGGCCTACCAAGAAGCAAAAGGCCTCCTTGAAGCCTTTCCCTTCTGTTAGGTGTAGGATTAAAAGGCAGTGACTGACATATTACCCGGTGACAGGGTCCATGTTGAGGCTCAAGTTTACATACTGAAAGCTCCTGATCCCTGCTCCTGATCGCTGCTCCTGATCGCTGCTGACACTGAGGATAGGACCCAGGGACCCGCTAACTCACCTATGACATGCTATTGGCTTTATGTGTTTAAACTACAGACACTACCGTTTCATAGCAATATATTATCTGAAAGATCTGAAAAGGAGGAGAGGTGTGAGTGCAATTCTTGGCTGACTGAGGCCCTGCATATACCCTGACTGGCTCTGCATCTAAGACATTCTCCACATTGAGGATGATGGATAAACTCAGTGAATCAGCCAGTCCAGTACATGCAGTGTGGAATGATTCATTCCCAGACGTGATTCACCCCAGAGCTACTCAACATTATCTTGCCCCTGTGGACCTCGGTGTCATCTGATTGTCCTGAGTCCACACATGTGGTCTGATTCTCAATCAAGAGGCAAGGAGTGTCTCTCAATCACTCCAGCCCTGCAAAGCAATCTCCTATATCTTCTCTCCCCTCAAGAGTTTTTTTGTATCTTGGAAAACACTGATCCCCCTCCACTCAGCCAATCCATTCAAATATTTACCTTCCCGCTTGTCCAAGGACATTTGTGGTCTGTGTAATGGGGTGTTTGAGCTGGTACTGCCCCTTCGTGCTCCTGATTTATGTGGTACCAGGGGTTTGGTGAATAAATATTAAAACACTGTCGCAGAATTGGTTGCCAGGAATAACAGGCTGACTGGATTCCTGTGCTGGTTTAGATTGCCTCTCCTGCAGTGATCTGGGGCCTAGAGAGATGAGGGCCAGAGGAGGCGAGAGAGAGAGAGAGAGAGAGAGAGAGAGAGAGAGAGAGAGAGAGAGAGAGAGAGAAGAGAGAGAGAGAGAGAGAGAGAGAGAGAGAGAGAGAGAGAGAGAGAGAGAGAGAGAGAGAGAGAGAGAGAGAGAGAGAGAGAGAGAGAGAGAGAGAGAGAGAGAGAGAGAGAGGAGAGAGAGAGAGAGAGAGAGAGAGAGAGAGAGAGAGAGAGAGAGAGAGAGAGAGAGAGAGAGAGAGAGAGAGAGAGAGAGAGAGAGAGAGAGAGAGAGAGAGAGAGAGAGAGAGAGAGAGAGAGAGAGAGAGAGAGAGAGAGAGAGAGAGAGAGAGAGAGAGAGAGAGAGAGAGAGAGAGAGAGAGAGAGAGAGAGAGAGAGAGAGAGAAGAGAGAGAGAGAGAGAGAGAGAGAGAGAGAGAGAGAGAGAGAGAGAGAGAGAGAGAGAGAGAGAGAGAGAGAGAGTGAGAGAGAGGATGAGAGAGAGAGAGAGGAGAGGATGGGAGAGAGAGGGGGGGGGTGGGGGGGGGGGGGGGGGGGGGGGGGGGGGGGGGGGCCGAGAGAGAGAGAGAGAGAGAGAGAGAGAGAGAGAGAGGCCAGGTGAAGAAACAAAGAAAGAGCTGAAGTAGGTCATAGAAGAGGAATAGAAGTCAGTGTTGAACAAAGACTGAACTGTTGAGAGGACTACAGTAGCCCAGAGGACTCACACAGCTTAACAAGGACAGCACTACAGGGGCCGGACTGCATAACGAAGACAGTAGATTAGAGAGAAGAGAAATACCTTGTTGAACAGTCATAATATTGTAGGTCAAGTTACTGATGGATACAGAATTATACTTCATGTTAGCCAATTACACAGTGAATTTTACAAATTATAGCGAAACAAGAAAACCCCTATGGCGTCCTTATAAACACAAAAGGTGCATTTCTGAGAGCATGCCACTTAGATCACAGGTCAAACCTTAAGCTAGCCTGAGGGTGTTAGTGTTAGCAATGTGTAGTAGAGTACTGGCTTGGACATGAGACACTGAAAACATTCAATCCCCCACCTGTCCATATGTAGTGTAATTGGCAGAATGATCAATATCACCAATATGCATGCAATGTACATATGAGTAATCCTTGTTATTCTCACACCGTGGTGCCATGTTGTCAGGGGCAGGAGAGGAGGGGAAAGGCTCTGGTCATTAACACTGAGGAGGCAGACACACACATGTATAGTGTCCTCTGTAATTACTGGGACACTGAAGGATTTTCTCTTCTTTTGGCTCTATACTTCCAAACTTTGGACTTGAAATCAAACAATGACCATGAAGTTAAAATGCAGACTGTCACCTTTAATTTGAGGGTATTTTCATCCATATCGGGTGAACCGTTTAGACATTTCTGTAGATAGTCCCCCCATTTTAGTGGAGCAAAAGTATTGGGACGAATTAACTTATTCACAGCACACAACGACTACATCAAGCTTGTGACTACAAATTTGTTGGATGCATGTGCTGTTTGTTTACGTTGTGTTTCAGATTATTTTGTGCCCAATAGAAATGAATGGTAAATAATGTATTATTTACGTACTATGAATATGGGAACAAATACTTACATTTTCCCCCTAAACGGTTCACCCGAAATGGATGAATATATACTAAAATTAAAGCTGTCAGTCTGCACTTTAACCTCAGAGTCATTGTTTGATTTCAAATCCAAAGTTTTGAAGTATATAGCCGAAATAAGAAAAAACAGTTCACTATCCCAATAATTACAGAGAGCACTGTATGTGTAAGTGAGCAGTGCTGGAGAGACTATTCAGTTCCATTATAATGATTGTTTATTCACGTTACTGGCAGAAATGAGCACATGTGCGCACACACTCTTCTTAGTCTTGCACAGTATAAAGCACAATGCCCAGTTCATTGCCACCGTTTCATACACATGCCAGCTTATACTCATGCATGAGGCACGTGCATTCATGCCCATACGCAAGTAAAGCACCAGTTGACAGCTTGTTATGCTGCAGTACAGATGTAGGATCTGAATTAGAATATTTTTTTGTGACAGAACTTTACTGCACCGCAGGAAATGCAGATGAGCTTTGTGATTAACATAAATTCAGCCAAAACCCACACTAACACACGGTTATATTAACAGTATTGACCTTTTCATGCAGCCTTCTTTTGGCCAGCTAATAGCCTAATCACCAATCAAGCAATATTATGGACTAAACGTTTAAATCCTGTTGCTGCAGGATTATTTTGCTGTGACAATAGAGGTCAAATTAAGATCTTATACAATATACATTACCTTGAGTTCCACATGGATCGCAGTGAGCAGACTGTTACTGAATTTACTATACATGAAGTACAAAATATGTTTCACTGAGGATTCATGCTAGATACACTACATAGCCAAAAGTATGTGGACACCTTGCTCGTCAAACATCTCATTCCAAAATCATGGGCGTTAATATGGAGTTGGTCCTCCCTTTGCTGCTATAACAGCCCCGACTCTATTGGGAAGGCTTTCCACTAGATGTTGGAACATTGCTGTGGGGACTTGCTTCCATTCAGCCACAAGAGCATTAGTGAGGTCGGGCACTGATGTTGGGCGATTAGGCCTGGCTCAGTCGGCGTTCCAATTCATGCCAAAGGTGTTTGATGGGGTTGAGGTCAGGGCTCTGTGTAGGCCAGTCAAGTTCTTCCACACCGATCTCGACAAACCATTTTTGTATGGACCTCGCTTTGTGCCGGGGGGAATTTACATGCTGAAACAGGAAAAGGCCTTCACCAAACTATTGCCGCAAAGTTGTAAGCACAGAATTGTCTAGAATGTCATTGTCTGCTGTAGCGTTAAGATTTCCCTTCGCTGGAACTAAGGGCCCTAGCCCGACCCGTGAAAAACAGCCCAAGACCATTATTCCTCCTCCACCAAACTTTACAGTTGTCAATTTGCATTTAGACAGGTAGCGTTCTCCTGGCATCCGCCAAACCCAGATTTGTCCGTCGGACTGCCAGATAGTGAAGCGTGATTCATCACTCCAGAGAACGCGTTTCCACTGCTCTAGAGTCCAATGGCGGCGAGCTTTACACCACTCCAGCCGATGCTTGGCAGTGCACATGGTGATCTTAGGCTTGTGTGTGGCTGTTCAACTATGGAAACCCATTTCATGACGCTCCCGAAATTGCTTCCAGAGGCAGTTTGGAACTCGGTGGTGAGTGTTGCAACCGAGGACAGACGATTTGTGCACGCTTCGAGCTTCAACACCTGGCGATCCCGTTCTGTGAGCTTGTGTGGCCTACCACTTCGCAGCTGAGCCGTTGTTCCTCCTTGACGTTTCCACTTCACAATAAAAGCACTTACAGTTGACCGGGGCAGCCCTAGCAGGGCAGAAATGTGACGAACTGACTTATTGGAAAGGTGGCATCCTATGACGGTGCCACGTTGAAAGTCACTGAGCTCTTCGGTAAGGCCATTCTACTGCCAATGTTTGTCTATGGAGATTGCATTGCTGTGTGCTCGGTTTTATACACATGTCAGCAACGGGTGTGGCTGAAATAACTGAATCCACTAATTTGAAGGGGTGTCCACATACTCTTGTATATATAATGGATTTTTGAAGGCCCTGTCATGTCTGTGTATGGCCTAACAGTATATAGAGCCCAACCACGTCAGTTCACCATGCTGCTCTGTGCTTCCAAAGGAATGTCTACCCAGGCTTCTCAGCATTACATGGCTGGATAAAGTAAACCAGCCTAAAGCCTTGAATCCTGCTTAGGGCTGAGACTGTGAGATCCAGGGCCTGGGAAGAGCAATGCTGGCCTGCAAACACACGTACACAACCCAAGCTGCTACTCCTGCTTACAGTAAGACTGGCTGCTGCTACTGGGCAGCATCAGACTGCTGACCGAAGGAGATGTTTGGATTAGCCTCTCAGAGAGACTTATGAGACTTACTGTAAGGCATGTGATTGAGCATGTGCGAGTTAGAAAAATGTATTATAGTGTCACTCCACAATGATACAATAATTGACAACACAAAATACAGATTTCAAAAATGTAAACACATTGTGGACCACTCAGAAATAGTTTTGAGACATCAAAACAATCATATTCTAACATGGTATAGTGTTTACTTTGGCATCATCTTTACCATGTTGAGAAATAAGGTGATGAAAGAAATCAGACAGGCCAAGGCAAACTTTTTTATTAACATAATTGGTGAAGCAAAGGGAAATTCTAAATTGATCTGGGAGAATCTAAAAAAGTTAACAGGGAAAGACCATAGTAACACTGCAAAAAGACTAGAAATCATGGTGAATAACAATCTAACACAGGATGCAGTCGAAATAGCAATAGCCTTCAATTCCTACTTTATTGACTCTGTCAGGGTACTGAAACAGAGCCCCTCCACTGGTTTCTTGGGCTCAGTGCTAGTAAATGGCACTCAACCTTTCTTCATCATAAGGGAGGTTTCTGAGTCAAAGGTGAACAAGGTGATTAGCTCACTAAAGAACTCTAAAGCCAAAGATGTGTTTGGGCTGGACTCTACCTTTCTTAAAAACTACAAAGAGTCACTCATTGTCCCCATTACTAAGGTCACCAACACATCTATTGGTCTCGGGGTGTTTCCAAGGGTATGGAAGTCGGCCATAATAACGGCCATCTTTAAATCGGGCAACCCTGCTGACGTGAGTAACTACAGGCCCATTAGTATACTACCTGTGGTGTCAAAGGTTGTTGAAAAGTGTGTAGCAGAACAACTGATTGCCCACCTCAACAACAGCCCCTTCACATTACACTCCATGCAGTTTGGCTTCTGAGCTAAACACTCCACAGAAACGGCCAACTGCTTTCTTCTGGAAAATGTGAAGTCCAAGATGGACAAAGGGGGCATTGTTGGGGCTGTGTTTCTGGACCTAAGGAAGGCTTTTGATACTGTTAACCATGAGATTCTCATCACAAAATTGTCCAAGTTCAACTTTTCCCCCGATGCCTTGAGATGGATGAAATCATACCTTGAAGGCAGAACTCAGTGTGTCAGAGTGAGCAATGAGCTGTCGCCCACTCTTAGCTATGATGTGGGCGTGCCCCAAGGGTCAATACTGGGGCCCCTCCTGTTCAGCCTGTACATTAATGATCTGCCCTCTGTCTGTACTGGGTCTGAAGTTCAAATGTATGCAGATGATACAGTGATATATGTGCATGCAAAGAGCAAACAACAAGCTGCACAAGAACTCACTACTGTAATGGTCCAGGTTACAAAGTGGCTCAGTGACTCGTGTTTGCATCTCAATGTGAAAAAACAGTTTGCATGTTCTTCACAAAGAGGGGAACATATGCTACTGAGCCAGATGTCTATGTGTCAGGGGAGAAGCTCCAGGTGGTATCTGATTTTAAGTACCTTGGCATCATACTTGATTCCAACCTCTCTTTTAAAAAGCATGTGAAAAAGGTAATTCAGATAACCAAATTCAACTTAGCTCATTTCCGATTTATACGAAATTGTTTGACTACAGAAGTAGCAAAACTGTACTTCAAATCTATGATACTCCCCCACTTAACATACTGCTTGACTAGTTGAGCCCAAGCTTGCTGTACAACATTAAAACCTATTCAGTCTGTTTACAAACAGGCTCTCAAAGTGCCTGATAGGAAGCCCAATAGCCATCATCACTGTTACATCCTCAGAAAGCATGAGCTCCTGAGTTGGGAAAATCTTGTGCAATACACCGACGCATGTCTTGTATTCAAGATCCTAAATGGCCTGGTTACCCCTCCACTCAGTATTTTTGTTAAACCGAAAACCCAAACACATGGCAGCATATCCACAAGGTCTGCCTTGAGAGGTGACTGTACAGTTCCCTTAAGGAAAAGCACCTTTAGTAAATCTGCTTTCTCTGTGAGAGCTTCCCATGTCTGGAGTACATTGCCATCAGACACACACAACTGCACCACATATCACACTTTCACAAAATGCATGAAGACATGGCTAAAGGTCAATCAGATTTGTGAACATAATCCTTAGCTGTGTATTGCCGCTTTCCATGTTGTCTGTTGTCTGTAGCTTGTGAGGTGTGGAAACACTTTGTGTGCTTTTATGAATTTGTGTCTTGCGTGGCTTTTTGTTCTATGTTGCTCTGTCTGGTATGCTACGTCTCGCTTGTCTTATGTTGCTCTGTTCTGTATGCTACGTCTGCTTGTCCTATGTTGCTCTGGCGTGTGCTCAGCTGCTCAATGATTGTCTATATTGTAATTGTTTTTAATAACCTGCCCAGGAACTGGGTTGAAAATTAGCCGGCTGGCTAAACCGGCTATGTTTACTGAAACGTTGATTAATGTGCACTGTCCTGTAAAAATCAAAAATTAAACTCACGTCAATCTTATAATACAGTCACAGTATTTATACATTGGTTTGAGTTATTATACATTAGGTAATCTATACACATGTATGCTTAACAAAAAACTAAGTACAAGTAGATAAATTGACATTTGGGTACTTATAAAGAATGTCTCCATTGGAGGATAAGGTGGCAGGCTTTGGTGGCAGGCATTTACATTATTGTTGTCTGTTACATTACATGTCAGTCCAGCCAGACTGACAGAAAAAGATCCTCCATAATGTCGTTATATAACTCTCTAGTAGAGCGAAGCATGAGCTTTGTGTGCGTGCATGCATGTGTGCACTGTGCAGGTGTGTATGCATGCGTGTGTGTGTGTGTGCGCCTGCATGCATGTGTTGTGTTGTGCCTGCAAGCATGTGTGCACTGTGCATGCGTGTGTGCATGCGTGTGTGTGTGTGTGTGTGTGTGTGGTGTGTGTGTGTGTGTGTGTGTGTGTGTGTGTGGTGTGTGTGTGTGTGTGTGTGTGTGTGTGTGTGTGTGTGTGTGTGGTGTGTGTGTGTGTGTGTGTGTGTGTGTGTGTTGTGTGTGTGTGTGCAGTGCGGTGTGTGTGTGTGTGTGTGCATGCATGCATGTGCATGTGTGCATGTGTGCAGGGTGTGGCTGTGGCATGTGCGTGTGTGTGTGGTGCCTGCATGCATGTGTGCACTGTGCATGTGTGTGCATGTGTGTGTGTGTGTGCCTGCATGCATGTGTGCACTGTGCATGTGTGTGTGCATGCGTGTGTGTGTGTGTGCCTGCATGCATGTGTGCACTGTGCAGGTGTGTAAACACCAGCCTTTTATAAGATGATGGACTCCCCTCCATTTCATGCTGAATTCCTTTCTGCCTTGATGCGCTGATGTGCTCCTAAAATGGCTTCCCTCCCCTGTTCTCAAATCCATGTGCCTGCAGTCCCAAAGCTTTTGTTCCACTTTCCTTAAAAAATCCAACACTGCATTTTTGCCTGTTTTTCTGCACAGATTTCCCCCCTCAGCATCATATTAATCAGCCGTACCATCTTCCACTTTCCTCTAAGATCACATTAGCATTAGTTACAGAAATATTGACACTGAGTACATCTGGTTGTTTTGATCAACATTATATTGAAGTAGGTCAATGTAAATGCATCACCCTTGCCCCCAGTGCCGTCCTCTGCAGAGTCAAACTCCTGCTCTAAACCATGACCTTTGATGTTCTATGGTAATTCTCTCAATGCAGTCAACAGGATTTCTCGCTTCGATTTTTAGCTAGTATACATGGATACCGTATGTATTTTAGTAATATGAACAAGTCTCATCTATATGCTATGGTAGAGTAGAGCTGTATGAATATTAGTAACAATCTGATAGTGTGATGTCACACAGTGTTGTGAGAGAGATAGACATACAATTTCCCTGAAGAAAACACATCCACAAAGACTGCACTCCTAATCATCCAAAGCATAATGGAATGATGAAACAAGAACTGATTAGGGAAGACAGATAATTCCATGTCTATAAGGACATACTGTATAACCTTTAATCTAATATCCATGATATTAGTCTGAAATAAAATATTTACTTATTTTGTCGTGCAGGTCACACAGCTTTACATATGGTAACATTTCTGATCCACCTCAATCGTCAAAACTCTTTCAATTTGGAGAGTTCGGTAGTCCCATGTCTTAACTGCTGTTGTCATGAAATTAATTATAACTCATCTTCTTGTATTCTCTCTGGTCTTGGGGCATAAAATAACACGTGGACCAAATAAAAAAATCACCATATATGATGCGTACACATTAAATAGAACAAACAGTATTTGTCACAATGTTTAATGATTTTGTAGCTTGCATTTGCAAACATCATTAGTGTTTTATACTCCTGCTGTGCAGAAGCGCAGGCATTCGCTAATATCACCACTGTGTATGCAAAACCATGTTCTCTATCAGTCTTAGAACAGTGTGGGTTCTTTCTCTGCACCACCAACTGAGATACACATCTATGTCCAAACTCAACTCTCTCCATCTTATCTGTCTACACTGATGATGTTATTTCTACTAAGATCATTGTGTCAGTAATGTGGAAATGGATGATGCATGATGGCTATAGATGGTCAGGTTGCGACGACACTCTGTCTGTGTTATTACAGTAGCCTCACTCTCTCTCTATATCTCTCTCTCTCTATATCTCTCTCTCTCTCCATTTTCTCTCTCCTTTCTATATCTCTCTCTCTCTATATCTCTCTCTCTCTATACTCTCTCTATATCTATATCTCTCTCTCTCTATTATCTCTCTTCTCTCTCTCTTTATATCTCTCTATATCCTCTCTCTCTCTTTATATCTCTCTCTATATCTCTCTCTCTTCATATCTCTCTCTATATCTCTCTCTTCATACTCTCTCCTCTCTCTCTCTCTCTCTCTCTTCTCTCTCTCTCTCTCTCTCTCTCTCTCTCTCTCTCTCTCTCTCTTCTCTCTCTCTCTCTCTCTCTCTCTCTCTCTCACACAGTGTAGGGATCCTGTAACAAATCCTATTTGTTTGAGCAGAAGAGGACAAGAATATCTGTACAGAAACCCAGCCTAAAACCCAAAACAGCAAGCAATGCACACAAAATCACAAAAGCCCAGAGAAAGTTTATTTCACAGACTCCTTCCTTGTGCTCCTCCAGATGCTTGTTTTCCGTAACCGAATCTCTCGATTTACATTGTTAGAACTATTTTGTCTCTTGGGTTATTTTTCCATAATGCACCAGGTTATGCTGTTACACCCAAGGGTTTCATAAAAGCACATCTTGTTATGACATCATACCTGTAAACATGTTATCCCATTCCAACCAATCATGAATCCTGTAGAGATGCACTCTTTTTTTGGTTCTTTTTTTGTATTTCACTCCCTTTTCAATCTTGTCTCATCCCTGAAACTCCCCAACGGGCTCGGGAGGCAAAGGTCGACTCATGCATCCTACGAAACCTGCTTAACCCGCTTCTTAACATCTGCCCGCTTAACCCTGAAGCCAGCCGCACCAATGTGTTGGAGGAAACACCATCCAACTGACGACCGAGGTCAGCCTGCAGGCGCCCGGCCCATCACAAGGAGTCACTAGAGAGTGATGAGCCAAGTAAAGCCCTCCTGGCCAAACCCTCCCCTAACCCGGAAGACGCTGGGCCAATTGTGCGCCGCCCTATGGGACTCCCAATCACGGCCGGTTGTGATACAGCCCAGGATCAAACCCGGGTCTGTAGTGACGCCTCTAGCACTGCGATGTAGTGCCTTAGACCGCTGTGCCACTCGGGAGGCCCAGAGATGTACTCTTGACTAGGATCAAAACCCCCAACAATCCTTAAAATGCTCTTTGAGAGTGGTACATTGTCTTTTCATATAACTCTTCCTCAGACTAAGGATGAGAATCCGAAAAATATCGTTATCCATATATGAAAGCTATAGCTTTTGAGGCACTGCAATTATTGTGAATGGGTGTCTGTATAAGGGCCGTGTGGGTCTTACGTTCATTAGGGTTGAAGGTCTATCCGTCTGTGTGTGAAAGTGTTTGTGTTAGGGTTAGGGGTTGTATCACTCTTTGACAGTGAGCGTTATGGGGTAGGGGTAGGGTCAGGGTCAGCGGTGTGTCAGTTTCTCCAAGTGCCATGTTTAGGCTTTGAGGTCACCTCTCCCTCTGAATGCACTGTGGGCCTAAACAGAGTGTTAGGGTTGGGTAAACTCACAGGGAGTGCCTGATTGCCAGAAAGAGCCTTTATAAAGGGCAAAAGCTGAGGCTTGGTTCTAATCACTGGGATATCAAATGTAGCCAATGTCCCCTCAGAGAGCTAACAAGAGGCAGGTCGTGATCCCTGACTTAGTGGTGCTAAAGGTCGGTGCGCTCATATGAAATGAAGAGCTATTAACAGAAAGATCATCGCTAATGAGGACCCTTCTCTGCATGGACAGAGAGAGCCCAGGCTGTGATATGTGGACTTTTCATAAACACAGGGGAAAGGTTATTAGGAACAACTTTTATGAGGAAATGTAATTACTGGATGAGTGATTGTTGTCCATGTATTAGATTTGTTAATGTTTCAGTTTTTTTTGTTTCTGCCAATGGTTTGGTTGTGTGTGATTGTTGTTTGTGCATGGACATGTGCACGTGTGAGGATACTTTAAAACTAAAAAATCTATTGAACCCTGTCCTGCCATGGCCTGCCCTGCAGTGACCCAATCTCCCAACCAGGAGGCGCTGCTCGCACTGTGAGTCTATGGGGACTAGGACCAGAATGAAGACGAAGATGATGTAATCTCTTTCAAGTTTGTGAGCCTTTCTCATGAGCTCAGAGCACACATATCCTGGCTCAGTAGCAGAGGCTGAATACAAAGTGAAAGAGTACTGTGTGTGTGTTGATCCCAACTGAAACAAAGTGGAACAGCCATGTCATCACTCTGCGCCCAGACCATGAGTTCCCATGGGAAAAGTTACAAAGAGCTGCTAAAAATGAGTGGGGCACATTCTGTGTGCCTCACAGTCACGAGAAGTCACAGTCACTGGACACAAGCTATAACAGTTGAGCGCTTTGCTGAGGTCTACAGAGTCTCTCTCCTAATTCTCTCTCTCTTTCTCTCTTTTCTCTATCTCTCTATTTCTCTCTCTCTCTCTCTCCTATTTTATTTTATTTCCCTTCACCTTATAAAAATTCAGTGGAGATTACTGTGCGAATGAAGAGTTTATTGATGGAATGAATATCTTAGTTCTCTCCTCATAGTCTGAACTGCTTTATTAGTTTGTCGTAAGAAGGTTTCAGTGTGTTTACTTTAAGTCCCTGATGACAATGAGACAGAGGTAGCAGACAGTCACTAGCGGAGGCATTCTCTGTGAGAATACAAACAAACCCCTTTGGCCATGAGATAAGTGTTTGTTTACCTTCTCCGTTTCTCAGGTAATAAACATTGATTAGCTCAAGTGTGTTAGCTTAGCTTAATTAGCGCTTTGAGCACACATACAGTCGGAACAAGCCTTCTTTTAAAAATGTAACTAGGCAAGTCAGTTAAGAACAAATTCTTATTTACAATGACGGCCTACCCCGGCCATCTGTGCGCCACCCTATGGGACTGGCCAATCACAGCCAGATGTGATGCAGCCTGGATTCAATCCAGGTATTGCAGTGACACCTCTTGTACTGAGATGCGGTGTCTTAGACCACTCCGCCACTCGGGAGCCCAAACACACACGCACGCAAACATACGTGCACGCACAAACACACGCACAAACACAAGCAAACACACACACAGTGACTGCACAATGAATGTACATGTACTCACATCTCAGTCCGGCTGGTCCATGTATCTCTGCCGTGGTCTTCCTGACAGTTGTAGTATAATGGATAGTTTGGGCGGTAAAATAAACAGGTTGAGGGGTCAGTCTGGGTGATTTATAGCCTGTAGAATGAATCACCTCCTCTTTCAGGGAGGGGGTCACCATCCCCATCACCATCACCATCAAATCCTTCCGTTTCACTGAGCAGCGGAGTAATCTGTGGATTCAGCTGTGACCTCACTAACCTAGTGTCTGAAGCCACCAACAGAGCCTGAAATGCACTTCATCTGTCCTCCTCCTCCTCCTCACTTTGTCCAGCTCCATCAGACTGCTGTATGTCAACGCCACTCACACATGCACAGCTACATCAGCCACATGGCGTGCAGTGTAACATCCATTTAACAGTAATATACTATCAACCAGTCAGAGTGTGGGTACCAGGGTTTGAGGTCAGTTCCATGGTGTCAACTCAGAATGACACACATATGCCAATGTATGTGTTGACTGAATTGGAGTGGAATTTAGCCCACATGGGTACACCATCTCCACACCCTGCAAACTCCATAAGATACTTCTGATGGTCAGACACTGAACTGTGGCCTATGTATTGCACTGTGAACCACACACTTCATCAATATGGAACTGGTGACATCTCCATCATACTGACAGAGACATTACTCACTACTTATTCATTCATACGTATATACATGGTAGGAATGTGTGCCAGTCTTGCTGCTGGTCATCAGACCTTGTCATTCGATTACAGGTCACACAAATCTAAGTGGCAGCCAGTGAGCTGAGAGAACAGAAACACAGCCCAGCCAAAGCCATATGACAGTCAGGAGCAAGGTCCGGAGAGAACAGAATCTGGCCTGTCACCGACTCACCGCATTACCTTCCTCAATGACAAGCTCTGTTTGAGCTGATTCACATAGCCCTGTCTGCTTCCCATAGAGATTACAGTGTGAACCCAGTTCCAGTCAACATAGCACCAGATCTCACTAGCGAGGTATGCAAGGGGAAACAAGTGGTCACGTCTGGGCAACGCCACTATCTCAGACACCATGGATGTCCAGGTGTGACATGAGAAGCCTTGGTCATCCCATAGATAAGGTTGTTATCATGGTAACATATAGGACAGCAGCGGACTGGGCTCAACTCAGCCCCAAATCATATTGACAGGAAATGTGTCACCTGAAATGAACTGTGAGATGGTTGTGGCCCGCCCCGTGTATCATTCTAGGGCGTGGTTGTAAGTGTTGGCAGCTGATACAGTTTTTCTCAGGCTCAATCAGCCAAGCTGCTTGAGGTAAAAGGGATCAATACTTTTCATTTTGAAAACAGAGGTGATATCGAGCGGAGAAAGACTGACTCCTCACTCAGAGTTGAGTGACAATAAGAGGCAAGAAGAGGCACATTATTTTAATAATTGTGATGTTTCATCTGCTTGTCTCTCTTGTCTACTGGCTTTAGAGACAGAGATGGCTTTGGAAAACGCACCAGAAAAACTTCAGAGAATACTTATTTTCAGAAATGAGTGCAAAGTGATGCTCAATTCTGTCTGAGCTGAGAACATATTATTTTTCATGCAATTTGGAGACAGGGAGACGTGTATACATCATATGCAAACTCACACTGTTTTCCTGACCCACGCACGCACGCACGCACGCACACACACACACACACACACACACACACACACACACACACACACACACACACACACACAAACACGACCTTCTGCAATAATAATACAAATAAATTGAAGCCGTTTTATGATCACACGCCAGATAGGTGCAGGGAAATATGTTGGTTTACAGAGTCAGCCATAGCAGTACGGCACCCTTGGAGCTTATAGGTCTAAGTGCCTTGCTCAAGGGCACATCAACAAATGTTTCACTTTGTCGGCTCTGGTATTTGAACCAGCGACCTTTCGGTTACTGGCCCAAAGACATGTGCTGATGAAGCCATCATGTTCCAGAGAGTGTATCATAACCATGCCCAGATCTAATTTGACCATTTAGTTGAGGGAAGGAGATTGAAATTGCGACAGCATTCATCTTCCATCACAGCTGGCAGAGGGGAAAACAACAATAGCCCGCTCAATGTATTATAATTTTATTCAGATCAAATTGAAAAATGTAATCACAGTCATATTCATAAAGTGCCAATAGGCGAGAGAGGAAATGCAGTCATAATAGTTCTGCTGCTGCCCCTCTGATTGTTCTACTGTGTGTCTGACATGCTCTCTATTACAGTACAGTCACATACACTCTTAGAAAAAAATATGCTATCTAGAACCTAAAAGGGTTCTTCAGCTGTCCCCACAGAGAACTCTTTGAAGAACCCTTTTGGGTTCCATGTACAACCCTTTCCACAGAGGGGTTTACATTAAACCCAAAAGGGTTCAACCTATATCTACAGCATACTTATCTGTATTCTGAAACAATTTCAATGTGTATAGCATATCCACACAGTATATCATTTAATTTCATATAATTATCATATCTAAATTTACACCTTCAAATGTACAAATTATAAACTGTAACACTGTGACATACAGGATTAGATCACTCTCCATTCCATTTGTCATTGTCAAATTTAGACTAGAAAATACCATAGTATGATTTCAGAGCTGTTCTCCCACCACAGAACAGACATGGTTGTTGAGGAAAGGACCTGGCCGGGCTGGGACAGAGTGACTAGTCACCGTGACCTGGCTCTCACCCTATCCTCATTAGAGTCTCACTCTAACCCAGGGGAGCACGTTTCATAGTCTCCTGTGAAAGGAAAACACAGCCCTGTTAAAGCCCCTTCTCCTGTGTGTGTGTGTGTGTGTGTGTGTGTGTGTGTGTGTGTGTGTGTGGTGTGTGTGTGTGTGTAAAAGCCTCTGGGAGCAACGGCTGAAGGAGGGGAGAGGTGAACCACAGCTCCACTCAGACTGTTGCTGATCCACAGGTCATAACATGTGTTAACAGTGACACAGTGAGGTCATGTGTGTGGTGTGTCACTCTCTCACACTGTGTGTGTGTGTTTATGTGAATATATGCACTGTATGCATCTGCTTGAATGGTTCAAAGGATGGCTGTGCGCTACAGTTTAAGCCTTCCATTATTTCTCATCATATAGGTCAAAAACGCTTTATGTAGTACTGCTATGCTATGCCGAATTAAAGCAACCTAGTCTGAACCATTTACCTAACGTCACACACTGGCACATAGTTTTTTCTGAGATATCGGGGTGTAGAAGAGAAACTTAATCTTTGTAACTAGCTAACGAAGCCCACTATGGGAATCCATTCATAGCATGGTACACTATCCAGGTCCTCCCTTTCCCCATGACTGTGGTCCTGTTCTTGCCTCCTCCTATTCACCTCTCACTGCATTATTACAGTCATGTGACCAATGTGGGACACAAACCAGGGGTGAAATGGAATTTGTTCACTGTGCGTACGAAAGCATGGGTTCTCCTCCCAAAAACTCTGCCCCCTGTGTATACCTTAAGGAGCACCTCTCGGTTTGCCCTTAATCCCCACTGATTGTTCACCATATGAGCGGCTTTAGGATTCCCTGGGAGATTAATTTAACAAATACACCACCTTCGGGGGACTTAAGCTGTGTTTAAAGATAGGTAAAGACTCATAAAAGATGTGGCTATAAAGACATTAAAAAAATAAAAATCCCAATTATTGGATGAGCAAAACAAATGAACACACACATAGGGTTATATCTTATATCTTGTGTTATTCTCTCACCACGACTCGCCTAAATCAGCATGGGAATAAGGACAACTCAGGAAATTAACTTGTATGAAAAATGCAAGAGGCTAGGGATATAACTAATAGATATTTAAAGGTTTAGATGACTGTTTCCAGAATGTTCTCCCATCAAATAAGAATAACTGCAGTATGACAATGAAATACAACCATACACTGACTGCAATTTGACTTGGATGTATTACAAATAAAAATGATCGGTTACACAACACAATAAATGGACATGTGTATAGAAATAAAAATAGAAAACCTCCGGTGATTAGAGTCCACGCTTATAAAACTCAGTTATTGACACTGTTCGACATAGCCAACTTGCAAACTATAGTAGGCACACGGTGGAGCCCACCAAAGACATGACGAATGATCCAGCAAAAGGAATGGAAAACCCAATGTTACTCACGGTACCGAACTCCCTGAAACAATAATTCCAAGGCTGATGCCCATCTATAACCCATGGCGGAAAATGCCCTGCATGCAAAAGAAGAGATGTCCAGGGGCCTCCCGAGTGGTGCAGCGGTCTAAGGTACTGCATCGCATTGCTAGATGCGTTATTACAGACCCAGGGTCATTCCCGGGCTTTGCCACAACCGGCCGTGGCCGGGAGTCCCATAGGACGGCGCACAATTGGCCCAGCGTCATCCGTGTTAGGGGAGGGTTTGGCCAGAGGGGCTTTACTTGGCTCATCGTGCTCTAGCGACTCCTTGTGGTGGGCCGGGTGCCTGCAGGCTGACTCCGGTCACCAGTTGAATGGTGTTTCCTCCGAGACATTGGTGTGGCTGGCTTCTGACTCCACCTTTGTCTCTCCCGAGCCCGTTGGGGTGGCAGCGATGAGACAAGATCGAAATTGGGGAGAAAAAGGGGGGTAAAATGATAAAATAAATAAAAGAAGGGATGTCCAGGTCACGAAATAAGTCCTCAACTCATCTCAAAACAAAACCGTCCTCTTGAGCTCTCAATCTGACAAAACCTAGGCTAGCTCTTGTTGACGTGACGATGGCTAAATCCTCACAGCAGGCGAATTCAAGTATCCTCACAGCAGGCGAATTCAAGTAGGTTCGATAGATTTGTAACAGGTAAGTAAAATTAAGCAACAGTCTGTTTGCTAATTCAGTTCATAATCTCTTCAGATGTAAAACTTTAAACTTAACAACGGCAGCATCCGTGTCTCTCTTCTAACATCTTGAGCAGAAACTTAAAAGTCTCTCGTGCCACAGCAAACCCAGAATTCACACGATTGGCCATTTGCTAAACCAAACCAGGTTACTTTAGTTTACTGTAACGTAAAGGACAAAAAAAATTAAGTGGACATCACATTACAGAATTCTACCAACAGTGACTCTCAAACGATTTACATGTTGTTTCTTTGTAGTTTGCACATGAAAGTAAACACATTTGTTTGATGCCCTTTCCCTTTCCCAATGCAATTACAAAATATAACTGCAGCAAAAGCTGTAGTAAAACAAAGTGTTTCTGATACATGGTACATAATACATAATAAGATAACTAAGATGGTCTTGACTTCCATATGGACCATTCAGTGTTTCACCTGGCAGGCTGCTCCATCTCAAGGCTTTAATAAAACTATCCTAAGGCCATAACAGAAGACTCGATCCACTCCCTCCTATGAGGTCTGACTCCTATGAGGTCAGTACTGCTGAACTGCTATGGGAGTATATGGTCATGCACTACCCATAATCACTGCAGTTGTATCGAGCATATACCGCTACATGTAGCTTGTGTAGTTAAAAGAACTTTGTAGAATATTGTACAACTCTTACACCAAACAATGTAGCACATGTGTAACAAAAATATTGTATCAAGGGATGGATTTTGGAAACTGGCCAGCAGTGCTAGTAGACTACAATTTGAAAAGAGAACAAAACGTCTCTTGCCGGCGGGCTAGTTGGGCACATTTTTACAAGTCTGAAAAGTATTAGCCACAGGCTAGAGGGCTATCTTAATTTCCCTCCATGGCTGTATCATATCCTTACATCAACATATCTTATGTTTTACAGTGTACCTTTGAAAAGGCATTCTTATTAAGCCTAGATTTTTCTAAACTAATTTTGGGCCCACTATACATGTGTGACCGGAGCACAAGGCATGTGTTTTCCGAGCGTGTTTTGAAGGCCACCTTTGGCTTCTCTTCTTAATTGAAAAGTGTCTGTTTCATTCACACACAGCCGATTGCCCATCCCCAAGGAGGATCAGGTATCTGTCGGAAGTGAAGCCAGACATTCATATTCCTCCATGTATTCCCTCCTGTTCTCCCCTAGACCCTGTCAGGCCTGGATCACGGCCCCGCGCTGCATGATCCCCACTCCTTTCATTGGACAGGAGACGTGAACTGATGTCCCTTCAACTCTAGTGGCCTCAGATCAATTTTACACCGCTGTGAGTTTTCTTAATTTACCCATCCAATTCATGACATCTCCCTACAGTCCTGTTATGAACAAGTACCTTCTTCAACTTGAAACTCTTCAGATCAAAGTGCAATGAATAAAAGCGAGCAAAACTAATTTCTAGACCTTTTCATTAAGGAGGTTTAGATGTGTGTTTGAGTGTATGATGCATAATTAATCAGTTATTAAAGATTGGCAAACACAAAAGCTGCTTATAAGGGTAATTCCATGGCTGGGCCATTTTGTGCTTTGTTTCAGAGCTGGATCAATCTCTATTCGGTCGTCAGAAGCAACCAAAACCCCAGACAGACTGTATTAAACCTGGGTGTAGATCAGTAGAGTCTCCTAGTGTTTTAGGGGGCCTGTATGACATTTTAAACCACTCAACAGTGCACAATTTTGTATTCTTAGAACAAAGCTGATCTTATATTGTGTCCTTGAACAAAGCTAATTTCACTTAACAAACTGTATGACTGATGAGAGAACAATGTCATCAGTGGACAGAGGGCAATATGAATGTATGAATGAGCTGATGATCCTACCAGATGAGCTAAAGACCTTCTATGCTCACTTCGAGGCTAGCAACACTGAACCATGTATGAGATCACCAGCTGTTCCGGACGACTGTGTGATCACACTCTCCGTAGCCATTGTGAGTAAGACCTTTAAACAGGCTAACATTCACAAGGTCGCAGGGCCAGACGGATTACCAGGAGGCGTACTCAGAGCATGCGTTGACCAGCTGGCAAATGTCTTCACTGACATTTTCAACCTCTCCCTGACCCAGTCTGTAATACCTACATGTTTCAAGTAGACCACCATAGTCCCTGTGCCCAATAATGCCTTGAAATTCTTTGAAAGGCTGGTAATGGCTCACATTAACACCACCATCCCAGACACCCTGGACCAACTCCATTTTGTATACCGCCCCAACAGATCCACAGATGACGCAATCTCTATTGCACTCCGCACCGCCGTTTCCCACCTGGACAAAAGAAACACCTGCGTGAGAATGCTGTTCATTGACACAGCTCAACGTTCAACTTTGCAGTGCCCTCCAAGCTCATCACTAAGCTAAGGACCCTGGGATTAAACAACTCCCTCTGCAACTAGATCCTGGACTTCCTGACGGGCCGCCCCCATGTTGTGAGGGTAGGCGACAACACATCCGCAATGCTGACCCTCAACATGGGGCTATTTTTTGATTATTTATCGTTTTATTCTCTCTGCATTGTTGGGAAGGGCCCATAAGTAAACATTTCACTGTTAGCCTACACCTGTTGTTTACAAAGCATATAACAAAATAACATTGATTTGATGAACAAATCAAATGATTCTACTATGTGATATGTGACTGCCTGAGGCTGATTGGCTCTGACCCACTCTTATTCTCCAATGTAGAAATCTGGAAATGTAGAATTCTGGTGAGAACTTCCCCCACTGAAATAGCTGGCATTCCAATGTCAGCAGTCCTAATTTTCTTTACAATGACTTTAAACAGCAAAGCAATAGTGGCTCACAGGCATTACTGACCTTGGACCAGGGAACCATCACTTATGAAAACATGTATGAAGTTATTATTTTGTCCATAAGCATGCAAGGCATGTGTGTTTGTGTGTGTGTTTCTGTGTGTATGTTTGTATTCCAGAGGTCATGTATACAAAAAAGTTCACCTAGGTGCCACACACAGACCTGTAAGTGCCAGCTCAACAGGAATGGATCAGACCTCCCATAGCTTGCTGAATCGAAATCAACTTACCTCCCTGCATCTCATATACACTCCTCTCTCTCTCTGAACTTTTGTTACTCTACCACTTGTGTATTTTCAGCCTCTCTCTCTCTCTCATTAGAGGCTATCCGTCGTCTTACCTCTGCTATAGTCTTGTATGAGCTGGGTGGCCAGCTGGAATGGGTCACAGTGGAGTTTTAGACAGAGGAGTGATGGGGCGAGATCAAGAAATAAACTGCTCCACCGGGGGAGAGATAAACATTTACTTTTCCATGAGGAGCTAGCATTAGTATGACACAGAAGGAAGATGAGAGAAAGGGGGGAAAGAGGCGAAGACAAAAAGGTAAGAGAGAGAAAGAAAGAAAGAAAGAAAGAAAGAAAGAAAGAAAGAAAGAAAGAAAGAAAGGAAAAGACAGAAACATTTCCATTCATCATTCAGTTTCTAGCATAGATCATATGACCATCCTTTGTAATGACTCTCCAGGTATTAGCCAGGCAAGAACAACACAGCAGTAATCCAAACTCTGGGTAACCCAGCTCTATGCTGTGTCTTACACCTTCAATACCCACCAATTGGTGAACAGGGAGATGGCCCTCAGTGAATTCATAACCATTACAGTGGAGATTATCAGAGGATATGAAATGTGTTGGGGGAATCTGGTTTCATACACAGCTACAATGTGATTACTGCCTGCTTATCCCTTGCTAATGGAATAGGACTCTAGGGGCATTATGAGTGTATTACAACAAAAACACATAGTGACAGTTTGATGGCAATGGGTTATGAGGAATATTTATAACCCACAGAAAAAAAGGTAAAAACAAGCCTTTTCCCATCGCTGACCTTTGTGTGCAAACTCTGTCAGTTGTGCACGGCAGATCCAATCTCCTCCTTCTCCCTCTGTGTGTGTGATATGTACATGTAGTTCATATGTGGAGACCACATTTCTTTGTGTGTGTGACAGAGGCAGCCACGCAAGGTCATGAGAAAGTGAGGACATTAGAACGCGACGCTGTGTATCATTGCATACTGCAGCCCTGACCCTAATTTATAATGAGTCCATTGTCTCTGGTAACATGGATGTATATGGGGTGTAAATGGGGTGTGAATGAAGAAGGACAAGCGCTATAGGGGGATGATGAGGTGGTTAAGGCTCATGGATTAGTCTACTTGGGTGAGAGGCTGGGCCTGTTGATGTGACCAGCACATACGCATCACATATACCCAGACTGGTCATATAGCCAGACTGGTCATATAGCCAGACTGGTCATATAGCCAGACTGGTCATATACCCAGACTGGTCATATAGCCAGACTGGTCAACCAAACAAAAACGGTGTGAGTTCAACACAAACCAAGGAGGACCATATTACACGAATTGTCCTGTGTGATTGTGCTAATAGTTTGTACATAAAAGTCCCTTCTTAGATTTTATCAATAGATTGGTCTTGTGTATTTGTGTATGAAAAGCAGGCACAGACTATTTATTCTGCAAAAATATAGTGTTTGCCTTATTACTGGGCAACATGTGTGAGTGGGATCTCAGCCTTGGAAAGTGCATGTGACTATGAAAGAGCTAAGTTCAAATCCAGCTGGAACACTGGCCATGATAATGGTTCTCAGTAGTTAATGGTACTCAAGAGTTAATGACTGTTTTGAGGGTTAGGAATGTTGAGATATTCTTGATCCTGAACGATTAATGACTGCGTACTGTTCTAGTTGACTATCCAGGCTTTGAGATGAGGTTCCTTCGTGGAACTGGTTATACTAGGAATTATCTTTGACACACCAGACCCTCCTGTGTCTAGTACTGCCTTAATGGACCTCATGCTGTCTGCCGGATGGCATGTTACTGCAATAACAAGAAAATACCATAACAATCAGCCCTACTACAGGCCTATGATGTTATACCTAAAATAGTCATCTTGATAAAATAATATAGAACACATATGAAATTTCTTTTGTTTACCTGATCTTTGATCTAATTACTTAATTTATAACCCACCTTTCTGCTATCCAGGAAGCGCTTTTCCTTATCTCCACTGCGGGGCGCCAAGAAACATTGAAAGACTAGTGCGTAAAGCATGTCAAGGGCGCAAACCGATAAGACGGCGAACCAGTCTGACAGGCTACAAAATCTACAAGACAGAAACATTTTGCAAATGCCCTTGCTCAATGTTTGAATTTTGAATGCGTAGTAGGCAAATATTGACAAATATTTGGGGAAGTAATGCAGAGTGCACTGCGTTTACATGTTTATCAGAACTGTTCATTATTAGACACACAGTGGGATACCTCATGGAATTGAATAGGATCAAAAACTGTAGTAAATCAACTCCTGGAGCTCAATGGATGATAATAGACAGTCGTGGGCATTAAGGATTCAGTGGTTAGTTGTAGCATCATTTGCCACAATTCTGGATAATGCAAAACATTGTTGGTTTCAAAATACTTTGTGTGCGTAAAGACAGTATGGACCTCGGTGAAAGGTGTAAACCTGTAAACCGACATGCAAAGCAGAGCTGATATCAGATCGTTCTTATCTCGTTTAGGATCCGTGGCCCTAATGCCTAGTAGGTCTATCTTGTGAAATAAATGATCTGTCGCTTGAGGAAGCAGATGTATGAGGAGGGATGTTGTTTTTGTAAGCGAAACGCCCATCATTCACATTTCAAACCAATGAGACTGTGCGCAAGCCTGAAACCGTACCCGCGCTGGCACAGTGGGGGAGCATGCATGGCCGAGCCGGCGCTGCGCTGACTTGCTTTTCTTCCGGCAGAACTATACGACTTTCCACCGAGCCTGCTTACATTTGCCTCGTTTAATGCGACACATCGAAGTATCTCCGTCCATGCTGAGGTTTTTATAAACTCGTTTTATGCCACGGCACATTTGAATGACTCCGGTCCGAGTAAGGAAAGAGCTGATCCTAGTTATCCAGCCGTGACAATCCAGCGACAACGCCGAAGTCACGGACACAGATCCGAGGGAGGACAACGTCAAGGAAGACACGGAACTGTCTGTAGCGCACAGGTTCTTTGGAGTTACTTCTTATTCCAAAGTTCTAGAACAATTGAACAGATTTATGCATGGACTGCTCTGTTATTACCTTTAATATCAGCAATTATATAGCTGCGTAACCTATAGTTGCAGAAACTATTAGTGCGCCAATAAGTGTTATTCCGAGGAGAGAATTATTCCTCATTGTGTTTAAAAGGCTATTCATGGTAGACCTACTGAAGGATATCTTTTTTAAGCCTCTAAATTCATGTGTTTAATATTTGTGGCATTCCACATCTGCGGTTGAAGAGGATGCGCTTGTTGCGATGAATACATTATACGAGCATTGACTGAAATAGTATTTATTTCAAACGGACCCTCAACTAATATTGCAGCATTTTTTTTCCTCACCGATTGCAATTATTTTGTATTCCACAAAAAACTGATTGTGCTTTTCTAAAACTGAATGCAAATACTGAACTTTTTCCAAATGTTAATTCAAGCTTCAGCACAATAACTTCCTCGCGAAGTAATCCAATCAGTTCGTTATAACCAGAGAGGAATCAACTGAGATATAAGGCAATTATAATTTAAAAGCCTTCAGATGGGAATATCATTTCATTCTGTCTGTTCATTCGAATAATTCTATCGTGCGAGACGCTGCATCGAGAGGGACTTTGGCGTGGCCAAGTTCTGGAGCTTTGCCGCAGGTGGAAATGATCCTGTTCGTTTCCCTGGTGTTATGGATGTGTGCATATGGCCAAGAGCCGGCGTCCAAGGTGGTGTCCGACCGCTATGCCGTCTACTGGAACCGGACCAACCCCAGGTGAGTCTCGTGCGTAATCGCAAATTGTGTCAAGGACTGGCCACGGGTCACCAACTTCATGTGGCATCAACTTCATTGTTGACATTGGTTAGAGGTGGATGGCCCCTGGACCATATATGACATTTGTAACAGCATTAATTAGGAACATTTTCATAATGATTCATTGATCAATGACTTGGCTATAGCCTATAAACATACATTTTATTGATGCACATCGGCAATAATATACAAAAATTGTATGTTAGGTGACATACATGTTATCGAAAAAAACAACAAGGCCTCTCATCAATAGTTTTTTATATCCTATACTGTAAATACAGTACACCTGAATGATTATCCATAGATAATATTATCCTGGCTCTGCTGAATGCGCCGAAAAGGACTTTCCTTGTAGGCATCCTTAGCTATAATTTTACTAATAGAAAATTATGAGTCTTATCTCTTTAATGAGATAAATCGGGTGTTAGTGTGATAATTTAAGATATTATGTGTCGCTGTGGCGGATTGTTACCGCGTCCACTTTTAGTGCGTCGGCAGTAGGAAAATTATTCTGTTGATTTCTGTTAGAGTTCTCTGCGACTGTATCCCAGTGTCGATTAAACCAATGGCTGTACATATGAAGCGTTAAACATCTAAAATGTTGCCTTGAATGAAATACATAATATCTGCCAGTTTGACTTGGAAAAATATAAGGCGTTTTGCTTATGACGCACATAAATTGCAAGCTTGTGTGTGCTTATAACATGTAATTGAATCCTTTGCATGTGGTTCTACAATAAAATCCACAAAATATTTAGTAGTAGGTTAGGTTGCCATCTGCCGTTTCTATTTTATTCTAATTAGTCAAAGTTGCCAATGAGTGTGTTCACAAGGGTAAAGCAATGGCTTCATAATAGCTGGAATGACCCACTGTAATGAATGGGCAGATGTGACTTCTATTTGACAGAGGTGCTAATTGTGCATTTCTAATCCCATCAACCCTACAGCTCTGGTACCTCAACAGTTATTCACACTGGATGACTTGCATCTCAGCAAATAGTTTGTAGTATGAGTGTATCACTTTGTTTTGTGTCATGCTTAACACATCACCACCATTGTACCTGATCAGGTTTTTTCCTGACAGTTATAGTTTCGACATGACTCCTCAAAATAGTTTGTTTTTACTTGGGGAGAAGAAACTGGTCCTTTGGGGTGATTTGCCTTGCACAGAGTCAACAGATGATGCTGTACTTGTTTGTCTTTTTGTGGTAACTCTGAGGTAAAGTGGGTGCAATGAACTAGTTAGGAGACGGCAGGTAGCCTAGTGGTTAGAGCATTGGGCCAGTAACCGAAAGGTTGCTAGCTCGAATCCCCGAGCTGACTAGGTAAAAATCTGTCGTTCTGCCCTTGAACAAGGCAGTTAACCCACTGTTCCTAGGCCGTCATTGTAAATAGAAATTGGTTCTTAACTGACTTGCCTAGTTAAAAAGAAAAAAGAAAGGGAACAGGTGAGATATAAACGCAAGTGTGGTGGCTCTTTTCCTGGAACAGATAACATCTTTGATATACTCCCATAGTGGCCTCAGCTCATTCCAACAGCTCCTGCCTAAAAAAAAAGGAAAAGCTTCCCAATTTCCCAAGGCCTGCTCCTCCGTTGCCATGCCCCCCGTCCCTGCTCCCCCCACACCCAGTGTGTGACAGACAATGAGGGGAACACAGAGGGGTATTTCAGCAGTGGCCCAGGCCCAGCGTGGTGCATGCTCCTGGGAGAGATACACACATGCTGAGGTCACACACTCTGCGGTAACCAAACAGGCCCTGGGATAACCATCACAGAGCAGCACAGAGGGGACTGTAGTTAGGGTTAAAGCTGGGGCAGAACCTACCTCTCCTCTGAGGCTCTGTGACGGCCATGCAACGGCACCCTGCCTGGGTTTTGTCTGAGGAGAAAAGGGCTCCTCGGGTAAATAAATAAGTAACTAAATGACTGTCTCCTTTTTCTCATTCAGGGGCCTAATCCAAACCCGACCCCGCAGTATAATGTAACCGTGCACCATGCAAAGACTCAGGGGCCCCTGGCCCTGCCGTATAATGTAACCATACTCTGTGTTAGACCTTGGGCCCCTGGCCCCTGCTGGGTAATGTAACCATACTCAGCCATCAGAGCTCGCAGCCTGCTGGGGTATAGTCACAACTTCCAGATGAGGCTTTTTTTCTGACCACAGGAGAAAAACAGCACCCAATGCAGTAGTAGTCCTGCAGTCCATACTCAGCCATTCATGAAATCCCCTACAGGGACTCTGAAATTGAAATGGGAAGTGACTCGTGAAAAATGGAAACGGTGAAGACATTTTCACGTATTTTATATTGTCTCAAACATATGTAGGTTGATAATGGTGCAAGTTTGTTGCAAGCTTTATAAACATTATTCCTATTTTCCTCCCAAAACCGCAACATTCTGATGCACTTAGTTGATTCACTCAAACAGTGGGATTCAAAAGCAGTGGAGCAGGAGTTTAACTATGATGATGATTCAGTCATGCTTGGAGGTACAAATTCCTCAATTAGTGACAGTGAGGCGCTCAAGTCATTATAATCTCCTTAATTAAAAAAAATGAAGTGCTTGAATGACACACAATCTGGTTGAGGAGACATAAAACCACTGAGCCACAATGAATATTTTAAGTCAGTGTTTGACTTGTTATTTAAAAATGATTTGATTTAAAGACAGCATAATTTGAAATGCCCATCTTTAAAACATGTGCTATATTAGTAGTAATTAGCTAAAGAAGACATAATAAAATGTATTTTAAGGTTGGTTAACACAAATAAAGGTTAAATAAAAATAACCAAATAAAAAACATACATGTGTGAATGCTGTGTAAATGTAGGTAATACAGGGTTGAGGGGCCACTCGGACATTTTCTTCAGTAATACTCTGTTCATACATGTGTAATTAACAACAAGATGAGTAAATAAAGTAAATGATCAGCTTATTGCCCATTAATCAGTTGGCATTAGACAATTCCCCACCTGGCCTGTATTAAGTTTGATAGTTGCTTCATTATAACCGTCTGGCTCCATACGGGACACATGCACCCATCGCCGTGGCAAAGGTGTTTATTTGTTGCTGATAGGTGGGATCAGTGGAGAATCAGGGCTGAGTTCCGTCCCTAATCTTCCTGCTGTTTGTGTCTCCGATGCCATGGAAACCGATACCCTTCCTCATCAAAGAGCCTCATTGGGGTGGGACTAACGACCTGACAGCTGGGGAGAGGGATTCCAGCATTCTACAAGAGCACTGTCACCCCAGGGGCTGCAGTTTAAGCTCCGATAATGCCCCTCAAAGCTTTCTACAACAGATGTGACATATTTCTGTTGAAGACAATCAAAATACTTTCATCTATTTGCCTTGTGGTCAACTACTTTGGTAGCTATGGTAACTATCTGGCGGTGATCAAAAGTGCTTGTCCTTTTCTGAAGAAATTGTTGGATGTAGTTATACTATGATTCGATTCTGCAGTCCATTAGAGGACACCTCAGAAATGTGAAAATGCCTCCGTGGCATCTCTTTCCACCTCATAACATCCTTGCCCTGACAGACACAGATAGTTCTCCACTGAGCGATATTACCTTGGCTGTTTGCTTTCTCTATTCCGGCTCATTTTTAATCTCCACTTAAGAAACAATACACCATTTTTCAGTTTGTGGCAAGTTGATGTTGTGATAGTTTCCCAGTGGCATTGTGAGTTGCTCCGTCTGCATTGTTCAGAGTGTTTACCCTCGCTTTTCCCCCTCAGCCTTTTCCCGGCTCCCTGCTGCGTGGTTCCGCTTGGATTAAAAACGGACACATAAAAGGAGCCGAGTCCAAATATTGACTGGGTCTCAGGACCGCAGCCCTCTCCCAGCCGTGGCTCGGACAGTGTGAAAGGACACTATTGTTCCTATCGTACTCAGCGGCCCATGGCCAGCATGCTCTTAGAGAGAGACAGTCAGAAAGAGAGAGGAGAGGTGAGTGGCAGAGAGAGAGAGGTAGTTGTGACGGGCTATTGTGAGGGTAAATATGTTAGGAGGCGAAGGGGAAGGGGCACACAGTCACAGGGTTAACAGAAGCTTCCGGAGAGGGGTCACAGGGTTACACAGGGAAACAGTGGCCATGCCATGGGTCCCCTGCATGAGGTCAAAACCCGTATTTCCACCCCTGCCCCGGCTTAGCCTGTGGATGGAGACAGGCATGTTGCAGCCATCTTCTCAGGGATGTCTTGGTGTCAGAGAGTGTGGTGATATATCCTGGCCCTCTGTGAAGAGGAAAATAGTCCTCCTGTGGAGAAAGCAGCCAGTTCCACTGCTCTGCGACCCTGCACGCAGAGAGAGAGGTGCCTTGCCTCTGTTGCTCTTTTCATACTAACAAGGCTGCCTCTGCTTGACTGACAGCAACTAAAGAGACAAGGGTGTTTTAAGTCGGTGTCTTGTTAGTGAACATTTATTGTGTTTACTGTGTGTAGGTAAGGATTTCTTTGTTACCTTACAGCAACACTCAATATTCATAGCGCCACACAATGAATCCTTTGGATTTGGATATAAAGTGTTTGCCATGCTGTTTCTGTTAAGATTTGTGTAGATCACATTCTCAGCAGCTCCTGTAAACTTGTTTTCAGTTAATTCTCGATCGGTGGTATAGCTCAGCAAGTCGGCATCCTCCATTTCATACGCGCGGGCCAGCCAATGGATTAGAGCCAACCCTCCAGTCCCTAATCTCCAAGTCTCACTCCAGCGCTCCAAGGTTCACTTTTCTGCCGTTTCTTAAGGTTTAACTCTCGACTGGGCTTTTTGTGTGCTGTTTAAATGTGAGTGGTGAAATGGCATCCCTGTGTCTTTGTAGGCACCGGTGAGGGTATTAGCAGAGAGGCTCCAAGGGGCTTAAGAGGTCAGCCTCCCTTTGTGTGGAGACACAAAACACTTCCTGTGGGACCCTTCACCCCACTCTGTTCTTCCCCCAGAAAGCCAGAGCCTGCCTGACCATTCACATTAATCAGGGCCGGCCCCTAATGACTGCAGTAAAGCCTCTGGAACTTCTGCTAAAAGGCCTCCTGACAGACAGACAGACAGACAGACAGTATAGCGGTGGGCTGGGAAGGCTGCTGTATTGATGGCCTCTATGCACCACACTCTCTATCAGAGGTAGTACAGTGTGGTGAGTGGCTATCTGGGCTTCCTATTACACTTTATACAGTAGGCCAAGGCGCAGATAATGAAAATGGACTCCACAAAGAGAATCCACAAAGAAAGTGTAAGGTCTGAACATTTTAAACTGCAGTTAGCTGTATTATCTACTGTATGCCTCCTATTACAGAACATTCCCTAAGATAAAGGAAATTAAGGCTGTATTTTGCACTGCAGGTTTCAAATGGATCAAATAAATGGATAGAACAAATTGGCTGAGTACAATTCAGGGGAAGATGGATAGAGAGAGAAAGGCAGAAAGAGAATTGGAATGATCTCCTCTGTGTTCTGTCTCCTCTCCCTCTGAGCACAGCAGTTCTCTTTGCAGCTGGAGTACCTAGAGCCAGGTTACTCAGAGATGACTTAGTCCATCCTCTGTCTTTAGTTAGTAATGGTTGTTGTTAGTAGTGCTCAGTCTGAGATAGCTCCAGAAGGGTGTGGTCAGCCATGACGTCTGTTTTAGTGTTGCTGGAATTCCCCCAGTTCTACTGATGGGGAGGGACGATGGCAGTCTCTCAAGTCTATGGCACACAAGTGGCACCAATCATGCATATTGGCACGCGGAGCTGTATATAGACCCTAGTATAATCTATTCAAAATTAATCCAAATTGGAAGGAAAGTATGCACGATATAAAACAAATGTGACGGTACATCCAAGCATCCGTGAAATGCTTCTGGAACTTCATTTGGTTCAATGTGGCTTTTGAAATGACAGAAAAAGATAATATCCCTCTCCATGAGGCAATGTTTCCCTGTGTCATTGGTGGCAAACTTTTGTAGAGGAAAAAATACGTTTTGCTTCTACAGAATTTCTACTGTGATTGCATCAGACTTTTCCAATCAGGATTTTTTAAACCAGGGTAGATGAAGAGTAGATATTTTTTTTAATTGACAGCATTTATAAGACTCAAAAAGTAAATCTGATGATAGTGTTACGTTCCCCAGCAAGAAAACCAAAAATGGCACTCAAACAGAAGATGGAACTAACAAAGAGTCACTGACCAACAACCAAAACAAAACAGCTGGGGTTTTAGGAGGGGTTCTGATGGGGGTGTCCACTGAAAGTTAACTAGCAACAACAACTGGAATCTAAGACACCCACCATGGGCACCAACCAAATTTGCCCAAGGAGAAGCAAACAAAAGAAAAACCCACACCAAATTTAAAGACAGGAATCAAACCAAAAAGGTGGAGCAAAACAACATCAGGGAAATCAGACAAAATAATGTTTTTCTATAAATAAAAATAGGGAGCACCAACTAAAGGTGTTAACCCTCCACATCCATCAAGACAACTGGGGCACTGGGCCAGCCACTCTTAGATAGCACCTGGGCCAGCACAGGTGAATCACCTTCCCACTAACAAGATGGCAACCAACACAGGTGTAACACATACTGACTAACGAGGTGACACCAATCGGTGCGCCCCATGTGCTGAAGAGCTATACGTGCTAAAGTCCAAACTCAAAACATAAATAGAAAAACCAACGCCTGTAATAATAGCTTTACATTTATCAATGTTCTTATCCAGAACGACTTACAGGAGCAATTAGGATTAAGTGCCTTGCTCAAGGTCACATCGAGAGATTCTTCACCTAGTTGGCTCAGGGATTCAAACCAGCAACCTTTCAGTTACTGGCCCAACACTCTTAACACCTAGACCACCTGCCACCCCCTTGTAGGATTATTTTCCATAGCATTCCAGAACTTGTCTAGGGTGTTGTCAGTGTATGCCGTAATCTTTGGCATAGTTGTGTCATTTCAGGCACCCGTGGACAAATTAGGTAAAGTGCATTGATAATGTGATTTTTTTAGTCAATACAAAAAACACAAGTGACATTTAGATGTGTGGAAAGAACAGTGTTATTTTCATGAACTTGTTGTCACTTTGCAGGGCCTTTAGTGTGGCTTACTGGCCCATGGAGACAGGAAGTTTCCTCCTGTTGGATTTGAGCACGCTTGGTGCTTTGGGACCCTGAAATATTAAAAAGCTGTTTGCGATCTCACAGTAGAGCCTGGACACGCAACCAGAAGGAATCCAGGTCAGGACCACCGTGACTTTAATGCAGGGGTCGACATTTTGTCTCACTCCATCTTTCATACATGTTTTCTCACCCCCATGTTTATTTGATGTTAATAAGCAATTTCGATGAAATCATATGATTTTGTCATCACCCTAAGTTAAGCACTGTTGATTGAAATCTCAGACTGCTAGGATTTGTTCTGTCTTCATAGGCGTGGCTCTCTTCTCTTGCCTGACTTTCAGCTGTGTCTTGTGACAGGGAGGGAAGCAAAGACCGCCATTTCCCTCCAAATCAGACTCCATTTTGTTTCCAAGAAACAAAAGTCGGTTGAGAATCCTGGGACCCTTAGTGAACAGGCTCCACCCCTTGTTGAATTCAACATGAAGATACATAGGACACAATGAACAGCTTAAAATATGATAAACCTACATTTTTTTATTGCAATTTTAATGCATTGCTTTACAACGTTAATTTACAGTGAAATTGAATCTTGGGGTAAAGGGGGTTAGGGGCTGTGAGGAGGGGGGCAACAAAACAATGCAAACCAGGGGTCTCGCTCAGCCATAAGTCAATGTTCGAGGCAACATGGTCATTGCTTGGTTGTGTTTGTGTCATAGCCATGTTGTGTTTGTGCCCTAGCTAGCCTAGCTTGCCTAGCCGTATCTATGCCATGGCTGCTGGTGCCCTAGCTGAGCTGGCGGCCTGGCACCCATATCACTCTTCGTGGCAACACAGTGGGAACATGCAGGCAGACGCTGGCAGCGCCTGGGCTGATGATCTCCCTTTATGTCTTTGCTCCGCCAGGGCCCTCAGTTATTCTAGTGCATAATTGATGGAGGAGTTAGAATAGCAGAAGTAATGCGATGAGAGGGTGCAGTCAGGCGGAGCGAGGGATCGCGTGCGTGGGGCTGCAAACATTGGAGGGGACGACGAGAGGGCATCTGGAGTAACAGGTCCCTGCGCTTTGGCACGCAGAGTCAACACAAAATGTCATCCTCCAGCCAATCACAGCTCAACGTCTTCCCCCCCAATAAGATGTCTTCGCTGAAGCAGAATACTATGTTCCCCATGAATCAGACAACCGACCACAGTTATTAGTCCGCAGTCTGCAGATTATGTGCTAGGATATTAATAGGTTTTATTAGCCCTTTCTCATACTAAATTCAACTGAGACAGAAAATGAGTAGCATTGCCCTTTTTATATATAATGTGTTATAATTTAAGTAATTTAACATTTTAGTGGTCATTTGAATGGGCCTGGACTGTGGTATTTATGGGGTACGTTGAGTCACAAGGCATTCTCTCCAACATCTTTGTTCCTTTATCATGTAGTTAGTAGATGTAGCAGTGACAGAGTGTATATCACACCTAGACAAGCAACTACAAAGAGACACTAATGGGCAAACAACCCTCTGTTGTCTGTTAAACAAAGAGGCCAGGTCGCAGATTACCTGTCCTGTCCCTCTTCAAAGCAGCCAACTACCTTTCACGACAAAAACCTGCAATTAAAGCTGCAGGACTTCACCTGAAACCCATCTGAAATACCTATGTTCCTGGTTAGGATGCTGCGGTTAGAGTCTGAAACCACTCTGTATCATTCCCACTAGTATCGCTATACTAGGGGACAGACAAGAGAGAACAGATGTGCCAGATAGATGTATGAGAGAATTACAATTATGTTTGATTTCTATACATTTTTATAAAAAATAATGTAGTAATTTTTCATCCGTCTGCAAAAAAATCTATCAACAAACATGCCTTCAGTTTCGATTGATAAATTAACGTATCTTTTAAAATTGAAAAAAGTAGTTAGTAGTTAGAAATTGATAGCAATTTAATTTCCATTAAAATGTAATTTGAATATGACCAATAGTGATCTAACAAAGCAATTATATTTAGTTGTGTTTATTAAAACCTAACATCTATTTTATGGAATCAATCCATCAGACCTGCAAGCAATGTACTGTATATTTATTACTGCATATTTTAAGAAATGTTACTTAGATTCTCAGGGGATTGTATATTATAGCACCTTCTTAGAGTTAAAAAAATACTTTTTATATTTCAGTTATGAACTCTGAGCCATGCTATGGTTTGGCCAGTTACAGTATTCCATAATAACTCAATGGGCAGGTCCGTCTGGAGACAGAAATATTACCGCACTGCCATAAAGACTTCCGATGGAAACCTAAGCAGTGAGCACACTCCGGAAAAAATAAAGCATCTTTATGAGCAGGATTTTATGATCTTAATGACCAAAGCCCAGGCCCAATGGCCTTTAAGTGCACTTCTGGACAGAGATTTTTAGGGCCAGACATGGACCAACCCAGGTAGTCCTTATATAATAGTACTACTAGTGAGATTTACCACAATTGATTGTTTTCATATGTTGGTCATCACATTTTTTGAGGAAAATATGCCAATATCAGGGTTTGCACTCGCTATACGCCATTTGGCTGTAGCATAAACTAAATTTAGGCGTACACTAAAGTGAATAAAAAAAGATGAAAGAAAAATTATTGGACTGTGTTATATTTCAACAATTTCATTCCCCGAAAATGTAAGTACTATATTTTATTATAAACCAACGGATTTAAAAAAAGATTAAGATAACTTTATGCAACCATTTTAAATATAGTTCACAATTATAATTTTTTATATACATTTAAAATGTATTTAAATGACAGAGTATTCATTAAGGAAGATACTGATTACATTTAATTGGTAACATACATTTTTATAAGTGTCTTGTGGTGGGTATAAATAAAATAAAATATACAGTTGACCTCAGGCAAAATGTTACAAAAGTGGACAATACAAAACATTACCTTTGAATTGTTTTAAATACTTTATATCAATGATATATAACGTTTTATAAATAAGAATTTGCCTAGTTAAATAAAGGTTAAATACATTTTTTTATGAAATAAATAAAAACGATTTAATTTTGATTCCCATGCTGAGTTAGTTATTTGATAAGTTGATGAGTTAATGATTATATACCACAGTCATGTGAATGGTGCATTTGAAATGTAATTGTTATTTATCTCTCAGTCTAAGAGAAAAATGTAGTTTTATAAATAGGAAGTTGGCATTTCAGTGCTTGAATGGACCGTGGTACCAACCACGGGTGTTTTGTGACGGCTTCTAATTTTTTTACTACTAAAAAGAGAATTGATTGAAAAAGCCTCTGGTCTGTTAGGTGCTAAAGTCTTGTGACTGCTACTTTGGTCAGTCACATGGTCCAACACAGAGGTTCTGTTAGTGAGGTCTAGACACGCGATACACAAGGGGCCAAATAAGTGCACCGGCTAACACGTCACACATGTTTACCATCCACCAACCAAGCTACTACAGTATGACGGAGGCAGGCTCATTTGAAATTTTGCCCAGCAACCCAGTAACATGGTCGGAAATATAGTAGGCCGACCTAATATTGCTGGTTACAATTCTCCTTTGCTATTAGTTAAAGATTTACCATGTCCAGCTGTTTTTTTTCTCAATTGTTTAGGGAAATATTGAGATAATTGAGATAGAGCCTTTAGGTAATATCAAGGCTTTATATATAATAGATCTAGATAATTTTGTTAATAATTTTGGTGTTCAGTATCAGCTGACAGTGTGGCTTGCAGTGCTTGCCTGTGCTGGTCTAATGGGCTCCTCCATTTGGTTACCATTCTTCCTGTAATTTAAATCCCAGAGTATTTATTTTTCACATCCTCTAAACTAGTGTAAGGGATAGGAATTATGCAAATTGAAGCCCAAAAAACAATGGAAGTGGGAGGTATGATCAGCCAGAGACTCACCAATAAGGTTTAAGCCAGAACCTGCCGCAGACAATGAGGCGTAGAGCAGCTGCGTTTTCATTGGAAGATCAGCCCTGATTACCAAAACTGTGGCAGATACATTGGGGTGTAAATTGTGTTCCATCTGTACCCATGCCTGATTGGAGGCAGGACATTAATGCACTGTTGGATTTTTGCTGCATGGTAGTGAGAGTTTATTTTGGGACATATAACCACTGAAAAGCACGGAGCAATCATTTGAAATCAGTATCCGCAGCATTGTGTCCATGCCGCATGGTAACCATGTGCTGTGGCACACACACACACGCACATGCACACACACACAGCTGCCCTCACTTAGCCCAAGAAATCGGGTGTAAATGTGAGACAGTTATAGAAAACAGGTTCCCAACCACCCCTGCTCTCTCTCAGGTTTTTCTTACTTTCTTTCCCTTACCCTTTTCTTTCTAATTAAGTATATGTATCCCTATCTCTCCATATCTCTCTCCCCCTTTTATTTTACTGTCTTTCCGTCTCTCCCCCCTCACCCCTCCTCTCCCGGGTGTCCAGATGTCTGTCACATACTGTATGCTGACTCCCACTACTGGGCTGATATCAGATATGAAGAGGGGATAAGACGTCTCAGACTTCACAGCCTTCCTCCCCCACCCCTCAACGCTCCACTCCTCAACTCTCCGCCCCTCAACCCTCCACCTCCAACCCAGCTGGAACGGCTATAGTTCACATCTGATGTCATTTCTTCCCTCTGTGTGTGACCCCACAGGACTGATAGTATGCATTGTATGGCCATCACACATAGACATTTTCCCAACTTGTATGCCATTACTCTTCCCCCTCCCATTACTCACATCTGACAACGAGAAATGCGCTTCAGCATACCCTGACTCCCAGTCCCTCCCCACCAATGTTTTCCTGTTGTCTTTTGTTACGGTTCAGAATGGAGTTGATGCGTGTGAAAGTGAACGTGATATCTCCAGCCCAAAGGTTCATTATTTGTCTCTGTTTTCATGGGGAGAGTTAAAAGTCACTTATTTGTAAGGAGGAAGAAAGAGTTTCTCTCTAACCTCATGGTTGTGGTGAAATGTCAGGGGCCTGAGGTTGGCTGCTGGGGTATGGCCACACCCAGTGGGCTGTAGAACTATGGAACCCTCCCTGAGCCTGTCTGAAAATGGATTTGAGATTTTAGGTTAGACATTTTTAGCACTTTAAATGTGTTGTATTTATTTCAAATGGATGTTTTCTTATTGTACCAGCAAAGTAATTTAGTGTTTTTTAATCACAACTGTTATTAAGAAGCTGTAAAAATGCTGAAAGACCAATAAAGTAAACTTGAAAGGGTCAGGACTACAGAGGACAGCTAGGGCCTCTGCTGGAGACCCTTCTCTACGGAAACTTACAGGACTGAAGTGCTGCTTTCTGCACTGTATTATGCATCATCCCTCTGCACCTTATGTGTCAGAGACTGACTCTCTAGTGAGGTGTTGAACAGCACTGAATACATCCCTTCCCTCGACAAACTGATCTCAGATCATCCCAGATCATTCGGAGATAATTGCTCGTACTACCAATATACATCAGAGGACTGTACTGCAGCAGCAGCATGGTGAGCAGAACAGGCACTGGCGAGGCCGCCCGTGCTGAACAGAGGGGGCCTTCCTTCCACAGCGCTCCAATTAGAGAGTTCACAAACAGATGACATAATGGCCCGGAGGAGCCTGCTGTCTTTCAGGTGCTAATTGAAACAGCCTGTGTTTGCCAGAGAGCTCATCCCAACTAGAAAATGCTAATGTACTCTCTCTGGCCACATTCCTTCTGCCAAGCCCAGGGACTTCACTCACATCCCACAGCACCGTAATGGTGTTTTTAGAGTACATATGCTAACTGTGTGATATCCAATAGGTTATGTTAATCCGATGTAATTATGACACCAGTCCACTGATGCAGCACTCCCCTGGGGCTGGTCGGAGCGCTGAGCAGTATAGTCTCCCCCGTGACAACCTTGTCTCGTTAGCAAGGAATGTGGAAATAGCAGCACTTTACTAAACCAAACCTTCATGGGAAAATCTGGTTCTGTGGGGAGAAAACTGTTAATGGATTAAGTGGCCACTCCTTTTCCCAGTGAGGGGCTGTTTTGTAGGCCCATACCGTTCATTCACATATGGTCCTCCGTACTGGGGACACTAATAGGCATGGCTAGCATAGCCTCTCAGCTTTAGACCCAGTTCCCTGGCCCTAACTTCCAGCTTTCCCCCTCGTTCTATTCATCTCCGCGGCCCGGCATTCTTGTTGGGTTTTTTAAGTGTGTTCACTTTGGCGGCCGATGAAAGGAACCGGGGAACATGGGACTTAAATCACTTAATGAGGGGAGACAGGCAGCGCTTTTGTCCAAGTTGTACTTGAGCTGCGTCCAGCCAAAGGCCTCTAACGGGGTCTGACACCTTTCTCAGTGGCACGGCCTGTATGTTTCTGCACATCGCCAAGGGGCTACAATCCCACTCCACTCCAATGTATGTAAGTGTATACCACAGCATTTATTTGGATTTCTAAGTCACATCACTCTGTTTATTTAGCTTGTCATTCTGTCATATTAGGATAAGCAGCAGCAGTACATTTCTCTGAGGGAAGGAAACAGGGGAGAACGCCCGCTCTCATTGAATCCACTGTAGTTCAAGGCCGACTGTGGTACAGCAGGCATTGTTATCAGTAAACAGGATCCCCCATTATAGACGGGTTGGTTGTTTAGCAACAAGACTAACGCATGCGCAACTATGGGGCAAAACAGACAGGGTTGGCTTAGATTGTTGATAATATGTAAACAATATTTAGTCCAATGTTTATTGAAAATAAATAAAGTTGCACAATGAGCACTTGTCTCTCAAATACATCGTTCCAGTTCAACACAGTCAAACACCTTAAAACAAGACGTGGTGTCAAGAACAAGATCCAACAAGCTGAAACGAGCCACTTACGATTCACCACATGGCAGTTTCTTGTCATTGTTGCTTGCTAGCTATCTGGCCATCCAGAACCATAACAACACATGGCCTTCTGGGCCCTTTGACAAGTGCGCGCATTGTTTTAGTGAATGGAAAAATTGCAATCTTTGTGGTCAATCATGTAAATAAAAAAAGGTTTTGAAGATAATCATGGAACCAATAATTGTTTCTAATACACCAGATGTATATCCTTGAACCGATTATTTAAAAATCACACACGGAAGTTATAAGGATAATTGAGTTGCTAATGGCAGCCTGCAGTACCCCGGTCGGCCTTTAACTTGAGTAACTTGAATTACAATGAGAGGGTGCAGCACTGACCTAGCCTGCAATGTCACTTCCTGGAGTAGCTCAAACTGCGCATTTCATGTCTCCATGAGACGCCACTGAGTCTTCACATAGGAATATATGGTGTCACATGATCGATGGCTTTGTCCATTCATTGGAAGGAACCCACAGGAAGTAGAGCCAGTGTAGGGGCAGGGTCGGTCCGTGTGGGCTTGTGGCCTTACTGTGGAGTAAACAGGCATGAGTTGCCAGCTCAGTACCATTGTGGAGCAGGATAAATAAACAGCCAGTGTCGCTATGACTGATTGGGATCGGAGGCCAGAGAGGGATGTAACAGAGCCCACAACCGCTCCAACCAGTCCCAACTTTTTCACACACTGAGGAAATCCCACCTCTCTCTCTCTCTCTCTCTCTCTCTCTCTCTCTCTCTCTCTCTCTCTCTCTCTCTCTCTCTGTCTGTCTCTCTCTTCCTCACTAGTGTCCTGTCCTGCTCTCTTCCTCTCACCCTCATTCCCTAGATCTCAGTCCTGCTTTCTGTCTCGTATTCCTCCTTTTATCTTTCAAGTTCAATATTTCACTCCTTCTCTCCATAACTCAAACCACAATCCCCATTACTCCTTCTCTCCATCACTCAAACCACAATCCCCATTACTCCTTCTCTCCATCACTCTCACCACAATCCCTATCACTTCTTCTAAAATTTCCTGACCCTGCTCAGTTAGTTTTTATGTTTCAGAACTAGGACCGATGCTCACAGATTACATTTATGCAGAGCCTCAGTCACACACACACAGGCAGATGAAATGTAATTATCTGCAGCGGGGTTTTACACATCAGTTGTAAACAGTTGTCACTCTAAAGCCGCTGTGTGTTTGTGTGTGTGTGTGTTTTTATAAAAAAATATATTTCACCTTTATTTAACCAGGTAGGCCAGTTGAGAACAAGTTCTCATTTACAACTGCGACCTGGCCAAGATAGAGCAAAGCAGTGCGACACAAACAACACAGTTACGCATGGGATAAACAAACGTACAGTCAATAACACAATAGAAAAATCTATATACAGTGTGTGCAAATGTAGTAAGATTAGGGAGGTAAGGCAATAAATAGGCCATAGTGGTGAAATAATGACAATTTAGCAATTAAACACTGGAGTGATAGATGGGCAGAAGATGAATGTGCAAGTAGAGATACTGGGGTGCAAAGGAGCAACAAAAAAAAGAACAATATGGGGATGAGGTAGTTGGGTGGGCTATTTACATATGAGCTATGTACAGGTGCAAATATTGGTAAGCTGCTCTGACAGCTGATGGTTAAAGTTAGTGAGGGAGATATAAGTCTCCAGCTTCAGTGATTTTTGCAATTCGTTCCAGTCATTGGCAGCAGAGAACTGGAAGGAAAGGCTGCCAAAGTAGGAGTTGGCTTTGGGGGTGACCAGTGAAATATACTTGCTGGAGCGCGTGCTACGGGTGCTGCTATGGTGAACAGTGAGCTGAGATAAGGCGGGGCTTTACCTAGCAAAGACTTATAGATGACCTGGAGCCAGTGGCTTTGGCGACGAATATGAAGCGAGGGCCAGCCAACGAGAGCATACATGTCGCAGTGGTGGGTAGTATATGGGGCTTTGGTGACAAAACGGATGGCACTGTGATAGACTCCATCCAATTTGCTGAGTAGAGTGTTGGATGCTATTTTATAAATGACATCGCCGAAGTCAAGGATCGGAAGGATAGTCAGTTTTACGAGGGTATGTTTGGCAGCATGAGTGAAGGATGCTTTGTTGTGAAATAGGAAGCCAATTCTAGATTTAATTTTGGATTGGAGATGCTTAATGTGAGCCTGGAAGGAGAGTTCACAGTCTAACCAGACACCTAGGTATTTGTAGTTGTCCACATATTCTAAGTCAGAACCGTCCAGAGTAGTGATGCTAGACGGGCATTTAGTTTTGCTTGCATTTAAGAGCAGTTAGAGGCCACGGAAGAAGTGTTGTATGGCATTGAAGCTCGTCTGGAGGTTTGTTAACACAGTGTCCAAAGAAGGGCCAGAAGTGTACAGAATGGTGTCGTCTGCGTAGAGGTGGATCAGAGAATCACCAGCAGCAAGAGCAACATTATTGATGTATACAGAGAAAAGAGTAAGCCCGAGAATTGAGCCCTGTGGCACCCCCATAGAGACTGCCAGAGGTCCGTACAACAGGCCCTCGATTTGACACACTGAACTCTATCTGAGAAGTAGTTGGTGAACCAGGCGAGGCAGTCATTTGAGAAACCAATGCTGTTGAGTCTGCCAATAAGAATGCGGTGACTGACCGAGTCGAAAGCCTTGGCCAGGTCGATGAATACGGCTGCACATCAGGGTCTTATATCGATGGCAGTTATGATATCATTTAGGACCTTGATCGTGGCTGAGGTGCACCCATGACCAGTTCGGAAACCAGATTGCATAGCGGAGAAGGTACGGTGGGATTTGAAATGGTCGGTGATCTGTTTATTAATTTGGCTTTCAAACAATATGGGTCTAGAGTGTCACCCCCTTTGAAGAGGGGGATGACCGCTGCAGCTTTCCAATCTTTAGGGATCTCAGACGATACAAAAGAGAAGCTAGTTGAACAGTTGAACAGGCTAGTAATAGGGGTTGCAACAAGAAAGAGAGGGTTCAGATTGTCTAGCGCCGCTGATTTGTAAGGGTCCAGATTTTGCAGCTCTTTCAGAACATCAGCTATCTGGATTTGGGTGAAGGAGAAATGGGGGAGGCTTGGGCAATTTGCTGTGGGGGGTGCAGCGCTGTTGACCGGGTAGGGGTAATCAGGTGGAAAGCATGGCCAGCCGAATGCATATTGAAATTCTCGATTATCGTAGATTTATCGGTGGTGACAGTGTTTCCTAGCCTCAGTGCAGTGGGCAGCTGGGAGGAGGTGCTCTTATTCTCCATGGACATTTTGGAGTTTGTGCTACAGGATGCAAATTTCTGTTTGAAAAAGCTAGACTTTGCTTTCTTAGCTGCCTGTGTATATTGGTTCCTAACTTCCCTGAAAAGTTGCATATCGCGGGGGCTATTTGATGCTAATGCAGTACGCCACAGGATGTTTTTGTGCTGGTCAAGGGCAGTCAGGTCTGGAGTGAGCCAAGGGCTATATCTGTTCTTAGTTCTACATTTTTTGAATGGGGCATGCTTATTTAAGATTGTGAGGAAAGCACTTTTAAAGAATAACCAGGCATCCTCTACTGACGGAATGAGGTCAATATCCTTCCAGGATACCCGAGCCAGATCAATTAGAAAGGCCTGCTCGCTGAAGTGTTTTAGGGAGCGTTTGACAGTGATGGGGGGTGGTTGTTTGACCGCGGACCCATTACGGAAGCAGGCAATGAGGCAGGAATCGCTGAGATCCTGGTTGAAGACAGCAGAGGTGTATTTAGAGGGCAGGTTGGTCAGGATGATATCTATGAGGGTGCCCGTGTTTACGGATTTGGGGTTGTACCTGGTAGGTTTGTGTGAGATTGAGGGCATCTAGCTTAGATTATAGGACAGGTGGGGTGTTAAGCATATCCCAGTTTAGGTCACCTAACAGTACAAACTCTGAAGATAAATGGGAGGCAATTAATTCACATATGGTGTCCAATTTCAGAATTTTTGGTGGCCTTCCTAAGGCAGGATTCAGACACGGCTAGGACATCAGGGTTGGTGGAGTGTGCTAAAGCAGTGAATAAAACAAACTTAGGGAGGAGGCTTTCTGTACAGCACTTTGAGACATCAGCTGATGTAAGAAGGGCTTTATAAATACATTTGATTGATTTATTCTGATGTTAACATGCATGAAACCAAGGCTTTTACGGTTACAGAAATCAACAAATATTAGCTCCTGGGGAATAGGAGTGGAACTGGGGGCTACAGGGCCTGGGTTAAACTCTACATCACCAGAGGAACAGAGGAGGAGTAGGATAAGGGTACGGCTAAAGGCTATAAGAACTGGTCGTCTAGTGCGTTGGGGACAGAGAATATAAGGAGCAGATTTCTGGGTGTGGTAGAATAGATTCAAGGCATAATGTACAGACAAGGGTAGGATGTGGTAGGATGGTAGGATGTGAGTACAGTGGAGTTAAACCTAGGCACTGAGTGACGATAAGAGAGGTTTCGTCTCTGGACAAGTTAAGCCATGTGATGTCTCCGCATGTGTGTGGGGTGGGACGAAAGAGCTATGTAAGGCATTTTGAGCGGGACTGAAGGCCCTACAGTGAAATAAAATAGTAAAAACTAGCCAAGACAGCAGTAGACAAGGCATATTGACATTAGAGAGAGGCATAAAGCAATCACAGGTGTTGATCAGGAGAGCTAAGACAACAACGGGTAAATGGGGATGAATGGGCAGAGCGGGTCAGTTAGGTACATACAGGACCTGAGTTCGAGGCTGGGGCCGACAGGTAAACAAAATGAGGTACCGTGTTATTAAAACAATCCAGGGGGGCATCAGCTGTGTAGCCGAGTAATCATAGGGTCAAAAGAGCAGCAATAGGTGAGTCAGGGTGCTGTTCGGTAGTCACTACTACGCTAGGTGAGCAAGGGACACAGTGTTCAGAAAAGCTAGTGGGCCGGGGCTAGTAGCTGGTTCTTCGGCGACATCGTAACAGAATAGCCTGTTGAGACCACATCAGGCGATCACGTCGGCAGTCCAGTCGGGATGGTTCGGTGGGGCTCCGCGTCGACAATAAAGGGTCCAGGCCAATTGGCAAAGGAGGTATTGTAGCCCTAGAATTAGCTGGTATATGGGCCTAGCTCGAGACTAGCTCAAGGCTAGCTGGTGCTTGCTTCGGGACAGAGGCGTTAGCTAACAGTAGCCAATCGTTTGCAGATAGCTAGCTGCGATGATCCGGAGTAATAATCCGGTGTAATGATCCAGAGCGACAGGAATCCGGTGATATAGTCGAGAGAAGCAGTCCGATATGCTCTGGGTTGATATCGCGCTGTGCAGACTGGCAGGTGTTGTCCGAGCTAAGGCTGGCTGATGACGGGGGAAAAAGGTGAGGACTGCTAGCCGTGGCTAACAAAGACTAGTAGCTAGTTAGCTGGCTAGCTCCTGATGGAAGTTCCAGTTATAAGGAATAAAAATAGCAGATCCGTACCACATTGCGTGAGGCGGGTTGCAGGGAAGTATATTTTGTTTGTAGATAGAACCTTGAGATTAAGATATATACGAAAAAGACCGGCTATTTCCACGTGATAAGACAAGGGATAAGACAAAGACAGATACACACGTCCTACTGCAGCGCCATCTTGGAATCGACTGCAGCGCCATCGTGTCCTGTGTGAACCATTGACTTTGGTCCCTAAAAAGCCTTCACAAACAGGACACTCTCAATATAAGCACGGTCATTGTGACCAGTAAATGCCACATGTTGCCTCTTGTACCAGCCCTGGTTTCCTTTGAAATAACACATCCATCCACCCATTGACAACCAAAACAGGTCAAAAAACCTATTAGGATGCAGAACACCTCCTTAGGTAAATATGGATTTGTCGTTGTGCAAATGTATAATGAATGAACAGTGTGTAGTTTGCTTTGTGACCCTGCTTTGTATGGGTTTGAATGGCCTGCGACATGGCCCAGTAAACCCTGAGAAACCCGCAACATGAAAGGCTTCGTCTTTACACCAAGGAAATTATCGTGACACCTAATCACAAAAAGAGAGGGGGAAAAATCCCCCAGGAGCCCACAACAATCTCCCCGGGTTATCTTGAGGAAGCGTGACCTTTGTGACATTGATAGGATTTCACACACACACTCGCACACACATTCACACACACATACATACACACACATACACACTCTTTCATTAGCCCTCTTTGTGGTGTGTATCTCTTGTGCCAGGCTTTGAAGCGGTGGGGGAGATGGATGCCGGGTGACCCCCTCTCAGCCCTCTCTCTCTGTTGTCCTCAGTCTTTCTTAATGGTCCTTTAAGCGAGAGAACCGGATGGGAAACTGACCCTAGATCTGTAGCTAACATAAAGCCATCTCCTTGAGCCAAACTTCTCTTTATTATCACCCAGTGTTTTATACACCCAATAAAAACCATAGAAAATGTGTTTTTCGTTTACCTTGTATAATTTTAGACAGGTCAAATTCAGCGAAACAACCTTTTGAAATGAGGCATGCCTGGCTGCAGTTGGCTGGACTGGGACCAGTGAAACCAGTCTGCACTCCTCCACTCTTTCTCCCTCTCTCGTTTTCTCCCACAGTCTCTCCATTCCTCCAGGCAGGCCTTTCTCATGTCAGGCCAAACATGTGCTTTCCCTTAATGCTAGCACACTGATAACCCAGGGTACCTAGCGCTGGAGGCTCATGGACAGCTATTTTCCATGAGCAGTAAATAAAATCAACAGTTTTCTATTTTTGCGGGGTGTAAGGCTAGATGGATGAGGGTTTTAAATCAGTGGCGCTCCGAGGCTGAGCAGGGCCCTACTGGATGTCCTCTGCACCGCTAGTGGACCGACGTTACCTCAGGAGGGAGAAGAGAACAGGAGAGAGGGATAGGAACACCTGGAGAGAGGAGGAGAGCATGCATGCCAACCCCATATTTCCATCTACACATATGTGTCTCTTTTTCGCTTGTTCTCAAGATCTTTTCATCTCGATTTTGTCTGCAGACACAAACACATTCATTATTAACTTCCTGAATCATCCACAGTGGAAAAAGTCTGAGCTCTCCAAATCCAGACCCCATCCTTTATCAACATGTCTCTCCACCCAAGTTGTTCACTATTTGAGTGTCTGATCTGAAATATTCTACATCTGATGTGTTCATGTTGGTGTGGCCTTTTGTTTAGGTCACCTGTGGAAAAGAGAAGAAAATCCTTTAGATTAGGCCTAATCCCAGCCGTCTGGGTGTGTGTGATGGAACAGTATGAGCGTATCACAACCATCAGCCTCTGGTTAACAGATACAGAAATACAGCTGGCAGGGTGTCACTCATTAAACTCGCTGTTGTATACACAGATGAGCATGAGTATCTGTGTGTGTGTGTCTGTGTGTGTATGTATGTGTGTTGGTGTGTGTGTTGTTGTGTGTATTTGTGCACTGTTCCACTTTACAAAATGGAGGCAGCTATTTGCATCAACATTATGTATTTTTACATATATTATACTTAAGCAATAAGCCAATATACCACGGCTAAGGGCTTTTCTTACATGCTGACTAGACCGAGCTAAGATACGATCAATGAAAGTAACTAATCAGATCTAATGTACAATAACAGGTCTGGATTTGTTCAAATTCATTTGGATCTTAGCCAGTTTTTTTTTATGCTGGACTTAATATATTAGTGTTTGTGAAACGCTAAAAGTTCATTATGAACTGGGTGGTTCAAGCCCTGAATGCTGAATGGCTGACAGTTGTGGTATATCAGACCGTATACCACGGGTATGACAAAGCATTTATTTTTACTGCTCTAAGTACGTTGGCAACCATTTTACAGTAGCAATTAGGCACCTCAGGCGTTTGTGGTATATGGCCAATATACCACGGCTAAGGGCTGTATCCAGGCACTAATGGTGAGAATGGGTGGTCTCATCATTGAAGGTCAATTTGTCAGACGGTTTTGATATCCGTTCATCATGATCCATTACACCGCATAGCATAACAAAATGTTTGATACTAATATAGAAATGTGCATTTCATTCTTCAAACATACAAACAACATTGAGTAAAACTATTGTTAAGTTAAAAAATATGTATATTACCTACGTTCCCCTAAAAACAGAGCCACATGGCAATTTGTTGGAAGAACTTACAATTCTTAAGTTGAAAGGAAATATTATGAACATTGAGTAAGTTATTCACAATTTTCCTTGTAGTTGTTTTTATACACAAATAGTTGTTTAGATTATGCATTTATCTTATCTTGAATACTTTTTAAAATTTCAGTTTGGTTGAACAAGTTAAGTAGATACTAGTAGAGCATCATTTGGAAACGTATCACAGTGTGTGAGTGCCATATTTGTAGGTCAGAAGTGATGTCATCAGGCACTAACCTGCTGACCTCTCCCCTTTGGCAGTGGGCCAGGTCCTGAACGTCATTCATGTCATTGGACATGGACAACAAAGGCCCCTCTGGCCCCTCTCTTTGAGAGAATGTCACTCGCCGAACAAAACCAGCAACGCTTGTTCATAACACGCCTGTCAACCCCCAAACAAAACTCAGCATCCCCCTTTCACACTGTGACAGTCAACCCCTCGAACAAGGCCAGCCACCTCTCTCTCCCCCCTCTCCCCTCTCTGTGTAGTGTAGTATTTAGGGGGCAGAGCACCACTCACATTAGATCAAAGGGGGTATCAGATACATGCCAGCAGTCCCGACCCTGATACCAGCGTCTCCTGTGTGTAGTGTACGAGGCGGCTATGAAAAGCCCATTGTGTCCCTGCCAGCGTGGCGCGGAGATAATTAGTGTGTACACCACTATGTCAATCCTGGTGTGATCTCCCTGTTTGTCTCTTTACGCCTGGCCTTTTGTCAGTCGTGTGAGAACTGGAGGAGTCGGGGGCTCTGTGTTGTTGTGCTATTAGAGACAGAGATCAGCGTTCCTGTCTGTCTCGTCTTCTTCTCACGGCCAGATCAGCGTCTCACAGCCCTCCTGATTTACAGTCTGGTGGGTCGGTGGCTCCAGGATCGGGTGGCACTGCCCCTGTGTGTGCCAGGGAATCCTTAGGTGTTAGGTTCACTAATGTTGTTGCTTTATGCCCTTAATAACTGGCCTGACGCCAGGTTTATTGTTGAGCCTCAGAATGATGAACGCTGGCACTGGCAGAAGTCAAAGCTGATGTGAGATTAGTTTCTAAGGGCATGATGTGATTGTGGAGTTTGTCCAACCTCATCTCCTAGAGACAACCGCATATCCTATCTGTAAAAGGATCAGAATGGCTTGGGTTGGCTCTTAAATATATGTGTGTTTTATAAACGGTTTATAAACAGCTCAAAGGGAATCTCATGAGACATTTGGCCATAGTAGATACAGTATAAGCCCAGACCAGGTTAACAGATATACTCTGACAGATACCGTGCTTCGTTCCTTCAGAATTGTGTTGACCTCAAAGGTAAAACAGTTGACAGAATGGATTTGGGCTGGATAAGCCCAGATTGCCTCCTCATTGCCTCCTCATGCTGATTTGAAATGCCTTTCCTGTTTCAAGTCAGTGTTTTATTTTGTATTGCGTTGTATTATAGTCTTGGGCAACAGGGAGATATACTGTAAGAGGTTTCTTATCATTGCTCTGATGCTTGGTGTGGCTGTGTAGACAGTGTGTGTGGGTGTGTGTATCCCGTTTATACGCAAACAGAGATGTGTGGACCTTATCATAGGGAGAAACTTTGACTTCTTCTCTTACACACACACACACACACACACACACACACACACACACACACACACACACACACACACACACACACACACACACACACACACACACACTTTAACTTTTTTATTTGGGCGAGAGTTTACCCATCTTTTGTGGAAGTATGCATTGAAAGTATAGGGAGCGTTACTTTACTTCAGAGGCAACGCTCCCGAACAGGTCAATACATCACAGTGACACTTTATGAGAACATATGATACCTAGCAGTGTATGGGAAGCCAGCCAGACAGCTGATTTTAATAACAGCTGGACTTCAATGCAATGTGGCCAGAGGAGTGGCGTGACGTGTCCTGCCATTATGACCTGGTGGCTCTCGAAGATCGTGGTTACACCCGCGTTTCAAAGAGTACAACGTCACAGCGGTCCAGAGCGTTTGAATGTGTTTCTGTCCATGCACTTGACCTGTGAGCGCTCAGATCCGTGGTTGTTGCATCGGTGCTGTTTTGTCATATGCATTGGACCCTGTGAGCTCTCAGAGTCGGTGGCTGTTACGAGATTGTGTTTGGTCCTTGCTTTGACTTGTGAGCTTCTCAGACTCGTGCTTCGCTTGTGATGTGTCTGCGTTCCATGCATTGACCTCTGAAGCTCTTCAGATCGTCGGTTTGTGATTGTTGTGGTCCATGCATTGACCTGTTGTGAGCTCTCAGATCGTGGTTTGACTGCGTCTGCGTCCATGCCATTGACCCTGTGAGCTCTCAGATTCGTGCTGTTGAGTGGTTTTTGGTGCCACCTGCATTGACCTGTTAGCTTCAGCATCGTTGGTTGTATGTGTTTTGGTCCATGCAGGACCTGTGAGGCTCTCAGATCTGGTGTGATGTGTCTGGTCCAGCATGACACCTGTGAGCTCTCAGATCGTGTGTGATGTGGTTTGGTCCAGGCTTTGACCTGTGTTCCTAGCTCTTCAGATCGTGGTGTGATGTCGTTTGGTCCATGCTTGACCTGTGAGCTCTCAGATCGTGGTGTGATGTGTTTGGTCCATGCCATTGACCTGTGAGCTCTCAGATCTGGTGGTGATGTGTTTGGTCCATGCATTGACCTGTGAGCTCTCAATCGTGGTGTGATGTGTTTGGTCCATGCATTGACCTGTGAGCTCTCAGATCGTGGTGTGAGTGGTTTGGTCCTGCATTGACCTGTGAGCTTCTCAGATCGTGTTGCATGTGTGTGGTCCATGCATTGACCTGTGGGTTCTTAGATTGTGGTGTGATGTGTTTGGTCCATGCATTGACCTGTGGGTTCTTAGATTGTGGTGTGATGTGTTTGGTCCATGCATTGACCTGTGGGTTCTTAGATAGTGCTGGTGGGTTGTGTTTGGTCCATGCATTGACCTGTGGGTTCTTAGATAGTGCTGGTGGGTTGTGTGTGAGGCAGTTAGAACACTGAACTTTAGACCTCTTTCTTTGGTTTTCTAGTGCTCTAACCAAGAGTCATAGGCCCTGAGTTTTCTCAATTAGTTCTTGTGGTCAGGAAAAACTCAGGACCCTATTCTTGGCCACGACACTGGGTCCTCTAACAGAGTAATAAGTAGTTCTGATAATTCATTTTCAGTGGTCATGTCTTAAAGCTGCAATATGTAACTTTTTGGGAGACCCGGCCAAATTCACATAGAAATGTGTGTTATAGAGCTGTCATTCTCTTTGAATGTAGTTCTAAGAAGCGGCAGGTAGCCTAGTGGTTAGAGCATTGGACTAGTAACTGAAAGGTTGCAAGATCAAATCCATGAGCTGACAAGGTAAAAATCTGTCGTTCTGCCCCTGAACAAGGCAGTTAACCCACTGTTCCTAGGCCGTCATTGAAAATATGAATTTATTCTTAACTGACTTGCCTAGTTAAATAAAGGTAAAATTTAAAAAAGCTATAGATATGTTCTATGTGCGCTATGTCTATGCTTCCCATTCTTAAGTTTTGTTTTTGCATTTTTTACTTTCGGTTTTGTACACCGGCTGAAAACACAATATTTTTGGTAATGATTCTCTACACTATTCTTGCCTGTTTTGTTACATGAACTGAAATTCGGCAAACTATTAGAATTTTAGCAATCAGGATAGCAGAGCATTTCTGCATAGTTTGTCTTTAATGTTTAACATTTTTGTGTATTTGAAGATTTTGTATTTTAACCCACTTTAGCAGGCAGGCACTGTTGAGCACAGTACTCATTCCTCTAGCAGTAAGTGGAGGTAGAGCTGTAAGCATTACAGGATGCTACATATACCTCTCATTAAGAGCGCTGCACACCTTGTTGACGGTGGGAATGACTTGTCTCAATATTGAACATCAATTTGCCTGAAAGTTTTGATATACGCTCATCATGATCAATTTTAGACATTTTAGAAATATACTTTTCTTTCTTCAAACATGCATACAACATTGTGTAAAAGTATTATAAAGTCAAAAAATTATGAATGACCCACAATCCTCTTAAAACACAGCCACTTGGCACTATTAAGTATTCATAACTTGCATAAACTTAATAATTATATATCAGTACAACACAGATAAATCAAGTGTTTTAATCAAATGGCAATGTGTCTGAAAACAACTTTATTATTTTAAGTAAAGTTGTAAAACATAAAAGAATCAAGTAAGAACAACTTAGATTGAATTTGAAATATTAAATAATCATAACTTGTAAAAACTCAATAACTTTCCATTAGCAGAACACAAATAAAGAAAGTGATATTTACTCAATAACCTACTATCTGTTAACAGTACTCAAAAACATTAAGTGATAATACATCTTATTGACATATGAGTTAGTACCATTTTTATGATTTGAATTCTACTGACCATTGGAGATGTTTGAGTAGCAACTACTACATTTAAAAAAAATGTGTTAGGCAGTTACTTTCTTACAGTGAATGGCCCACGTGAGTCATTGACCACTCTACTCTACTAATCACATTTGGTCCCCAGAAGTCCTTAGCATATCTCACAGCGTGTGACAATATGTCATTGCTAGTACGTTCCTGGGTGTCACCTCAGTTTGATCACCCTGAGATTTACTGTGGCCTGACCTGCTGGGGTTATTATGGGCTGTGTGGAATTAGTCCGGGTTGATTCTACAGAGTGCTGTGTGTTAAGGGTCAGGCTACTGCTCATTTAGGGCTACTGCTCCAGTATGTACATCTTCTCCATTTAGCTAATGCACCTCCTGCCATAACGACACTCAAACAGTCAGAGAAGAGTTATAGCTCCCATTGTCTCAGTGTCTTTTTACTGGTGCTATCTGGGTCCTTGAGAATTGCAGTGTGTGCAGGCCTTTGTTCCATCCCAGCACTAAATCAACTGATTCAGCTAATTGTGATTAGCATGGTCTTTAATCTTGAAAACAATGAATGAAATCAGGTGTGTTACCGTAAATCTGGGCTGGAGTAAAAGCCTGCAAAATGTGTGGCTCTCCAGAAATGAAATTGGACACACTGACTTAGTGGCATTTTTTTTTTGCGTGCATATGACTCTTCTATCATTTTGCCCTACTAATATAGGCCAATTGTACATGATCAGTCTCACTGGTTTAAGCCTCCATGGCTAAGTACTGTTACAGTAGGCTATGCATAAGGCTAACATCTGTGGTGCATTCCGCTCCCATTCACACATGTGGAGGATCCTGTTGTAAATACAGCAGCAGCACCATAACCACTAGCTAACCCTTAATGGTATGGATTAGCAACGCCACGCTGGCTCACACAGAATACAACGTGTTGAGATGAGCTAACAGGCCAGACGCTGGTGTTTGTGGCAGGTGTGGTGTGAAGTCGCCCCGCACACACTCACATGGTTCCATATTCAGATATACCCACGCACACACACACACACAATGGTTTCGATCTGCCAGATGGGTGGTTATGGATGGGCAGGGTCCGTGTGCCAGCAACCAGCACGGTCATTACAAGGAACGGACAGAGAGAGAGAGAGAGAGGAGAGAGCGAAGACGAGAGAGAGAGAGAAGAGAGAGAGAGAGAGGAAGAGAAGAGGAGGAGAGAGAAGAACAGAGACAGACAGACAGACAGACAGACAGACAGACAGACAGACAGACAGACAGACAGACAGACAGACAGACAGACAGACAGACAGACAGACAGTGAAGTAGAAGTAGCCCTCCTAGGAGCCATTTATCACAACAGGACCTGTTTACGCCACTGGAACAGAATTCTAAAGGAGAAATACGTCCCAATCCGGACAATAACACACAGTCCTGCCGCTGTAGAGGCTCTACTGTGAGCACACCTCTGTGTGTATGTGTGTATGTGTGTATGTGTATGTGAATGTGTTTCCATGTGTGCAAGGAGTGTGTGGGTATTTGCAAACTGCAAGTGTGTGTGTGTGGGAGAGTGTGTCGGGCTAGTCAGTCCGTACCTTCTATCTTCAGGCATTTGTTTAGGAAGTGAATCCCCGGCAGACAGGGCAGAGACAGACAATGTGGCCGTGTGTCAATACTTACACTTTGCTGTTTGGATAACGGATTATGAGGGATGAGAGGCAGAGAGATGGACTGAAATGGGATCAGGGCGGAGAGAGGGAGAGAGGGGAGGGAGTGCTCATACAAAAACCAGTATAGAGGTTCTCCTCCCACCAAAATCCCTGAACTCATTATTTGTCCGGGCAAGGAAAATGTGTTATGTGCTTTGTCAATATCTGATTACTTTTTTAAATTCTAAAAGTTTCATCCATTGTCCTGTTGTATTTTTTAGAATTGTTTTGAAAACCTTTTAACAATTTCGACGACGTTGCTTGAAGAAGAGTATCTCAGGATAGGGGGTAGTCTATAGGACAAACTGTCTCGCTCTCTCTTTCTCCCTCTCTCTCTTTCTCTCTTTCTCCCTCCGCTCTCTCTCTTAATAGCTGCTCTTTCCAAGCTGAGGGTTATGAGAGCATTTGGTCTTCTTGAAACAGCTGCTCTATGTCACGGGTGTGGTCTGTGGGTCCCAGCATTGGGGCATGCGTTGAGGGATGGGATGGGATATGAAGAGGGGGAGGTAGGGCGGTGTGTGGGGGGAGAGGGGGGCTGTCACCACACAGGGGTCTTCCATCCACCCCCGATTCCTCTCTCCCAGTGAGCCCTGTCCCTCTCTCCCTTTCTCCCATCCCTCTATCGTCCCAACCCTCCACAGACCACATTCCCACATTCCTCAGACAAAGCGGTTGGGAGCTGCTCTTCCTCCGGGCTCGGGGCTGAGGGATCGGGGCTGGGGAAGCTTGTGTGTGATTGGAGGTGCGTCCCTAAAGCCCCCACTAAAGCTAAGATAAGGCATATCTCCCTGCCTCATGTGTGCCAGACAAAACCCATTTGTTTCTGATCTGTTGCCTGGAATTGGCCCTGACAGCTCATGGTGTGCAACTGAGAACCACCAAGACACAGAGAATGAGAAGAGAGAGATAAGAGAGAGAGAGAACTCCCTTTCTTTTTGCAGGATATGATGACATGGGTGACGGAATGCCTGTATCATATGGAAGCCATCAATTCCATCGCTCTCACTCGTTTATCCATCTCTCTATCTCTCCATTCCTTCATTCCTTTTTTTCCTCTGTCCTCCGACCACACGATGTGTGCCCTTAACAGTGTCCATCCGCAGTGTCATGGCGACCCAAGCATAAACAGTGATGCCCTGTGTGTTTCAGAAACCACTCGAGGGCATTTAAGATCTTATTGAGTGTAATATTATCCCCTATACTGTAAACTGTCAACACCATCCACTTACCACAGCCCAGCACTTCTCCACCATGTGGCTGTAGTTCCCGCGAACGGGCGGTCGCGCTCACATCAGAGTTTGTTTGGGAAATATTCACACTTGGATCTGTTACAGTGAGGCTTTGTTCTTTCTCTGCCCTGTCTTCCATCCCCCAGGGGGTTGGTGATAAAGTTAGAGCTGTGGATAAACTCAGGGTAGAGCAGGCTACATTATGGAGAAGTGCTGGGCTGTGGTAAGTGGATGGTGTTGACAGTTTCCAGGCTATTATGACAACACACACATCTAATCCGCATTCCCTACCCTTGCTCTGTCCAGGTAAACTGTCAGTTAGTTACAGTCACAGTATCTCTGATCTCTGCTAGGATTTAGAGCCACGTTTGGGTTGTAGTGGGCGTGAATGTGTTAGCGACTTGTATCTGGATATGGTAGAGTGTTAATTAAATCATTGTTTTATTGTCACGTACACCGGATAGGTGCAGTGAAATGTGTTGTTTTACAGGGTCAGTCATAGTAGTACGGGCCCCTGGAGCAAATTCAGGTTAAGTGCCTTGCTCAAGGGCACATTTACAGATTTTTCAGTTACTGGTCCAATGCTCCAACTGCTAGGCTACCTGAGATGTGGTGCCAGCCTTAAGGTGTCTCGGCTTTCTCATCTCCAGTGTTATTTCATGCAGGAGAGAGAAAGAGGAAGATGATAGTGGAAACAACAGAACAGACAGCTGCATGTTTACTCCAAACAAGGCTCTCATTTACTGGGGAATCCCCTTCTTAAAGAGGAATCTGGGATGAAACACCACTCAACATCTAAATTACATACACAACTAGGACACAAATATTCATCAGCATAGCTCAGGGATAGATATACTGTACATGATTACATCGGATCATTCTCTTTTTCCATCTCTTTGAATTTGCAATCTCTATTAGCAATATTTCAAACTTGCTTAAAATAATAACCTTGCCAAGTTTTTAGGATGATTAGTTGTTTTTGGTAAGATCTCTGCATTTTGCAACGTCAGTCAACTTTTCTCCCCCAACCTCTTCCCTTTCCTTTCCTATGTGTCTCTCTCTTTCTCCACCCTCGCTCTCACCATCTTTTCCAGAGTGATATTGGGCAGAGTGTACACAGCTGTTTTGTAACCTTTCACCAGGGTCTCTCTATGCTCCTGGAATCCCTAAACCCCTCTCGATTCCGCCTTTATTTGTAGCCAGAAACCCCCCCCCCCCCCCCCCCCACACACACAGGATTCAATAAGAACTGCCTCAATCAATGAGACACAGAATGGCTTCAGAGAGTGACAGAAAGACAAAGAGAAAAAAGAAGGAAGGAGTAAAAAGGAATTGAGAGGAATGTAAGTGTAAAAAAACAGGCTGAGTGAGACACTGACAAGGATGTAGGTAGAAGAAAATAATGAAGGCAGACGAGAGGGGATAATAAAAAGAGAAGAGGAGTTCAGGCCAGGGAATGTAACGAGAGAGAAGACAGAAGATACAAAGGGAAGACAGTGGGAAGACAGAGAAAAGAGAGGGAAGACAGAGGGAAGACAGAGAAGAGACAGAGAGAAGACAGAGAAAAGAGAGGGGAGACAGAGAAGATACAGAGAAGAGAGAGGGAAGACAGAGAAGAGACAGAGGGTAGACAGAGGGAAGACAGAGAAAAGACAGAGAATAGACAGCGGGAAGACAGAGGGAAGACAGAGAAAAACAGAGGGAAGACAGAGAAGATACAGAGATGAGAGAGGGAAGACAGAGAAGAGACAGAGGGAAGACAGAGAAGATACAGAGGGAAGACAGAGAAGAGACAAAGAAGAGACAGAGAAGAGACAGAGAAGAGACAGGATGTTAAACACAGAGAAAGATGTTCATGTGTTTTTAGAAGGTGAGAATGGGGTGAGGAGGGATAAGGTCAAATCCCCACTACTGTAGTTTTGCACTCTCTCCACGTCCTGCCTGCCTCAGTGGAAAGCCCTGTTCCACATCTGTTGAGAGTTGAAAAGGGCACTGTTATTCTTCCAACTAAGCCCCAAACCAAATACGACGTCTCAGTTTCAGCGACTGCGTCCGTCTCTGTCCCCCCGTCCAGCCGTCTGTCTTCACTCAGACAGCTCCAGCCCTGGACAGGAAGACGCACGTACCTAGGAAGATGCACCAGAGGTCATTATGATGTATACACACTGGGCCAGAATCAGGATTCATCTGGTGTAGGATTCACAGAACGGTGTATATCTAAGGAGTCAGCCTGTCTTAGCCTTAGCCTGCAGGGTGTGTGTGCGTCCCATCAGTGTGTGTTTATGTGTGTGTATGTGTGTGTATTGTATACTGGGAGTGGCCGAGGCAGCCATAGGGTCCCCTCCTGTGTGTCCTCAAGGCCAGAGTTGTCCGCTGACGCCACTCGCCTGCTAACAGGCCTGTGAGAGGCTCTTCAGAAACTCCAACACACTGGGCCAGAACTGCCCGGTGACAAGTGTGGAGGGACAAAAGCCAGCAGGCACAGAGGAATGCAGCGCACACTGTGTGCCAGACCCTACTTGGAGAGAGACTAGCAGAGGTGGGCAGTGACATGCGTAAGGCCATCAGACTGTTAAACAGCCCACCACTAACATTTAGGCGGCCGCTGCCAACATACTGACTCAACTCCAGCCACTTTAAAAATGGGAATTGATGGAAATTATGTAAAAATGTACACTAGCCATTAACAATGCCACTTAATATAATGTTTCACATACCCTACATACCCATCTCATATGTTATACTGTACTCTAATCATCTACTGCATCTTGCCATCTTTATGTAATACATGTACACTAGCCACTTTAAAACTATGCCACTTTATGTTACATACCCTACAGTACTCATCTCATATGTATATACGTACTCTATACCATCTACTGGCATCTGCCATGCCGTTCTGTACCACCACTCATTCATATATCTTTATGTACATATTCTTTATCCCTTTACACTTGTGTGTTTGGGTAAGGTAGTATTGTGGAATTGTTAGGTTAGATTACTTGTTGGTTATTACTGCATTGTCGGAACTAGAAGGCACAAGCATTTCGCTACACTTGCATTAACATCTCTCACCATGTATGTGACTTAAAATTTGATTTGATTTGATTTAAGTACTGTGGCTGAACGCTTCAGAACGGAGTCTCGAAGACGCACCGCATCCATGACCACCAACGAAATAGTATCTCCACTGCGTGTGTATGTGTGAGGGGTGGTGGGGGCAAGGTTTAAACCCACTGTGAACCACCGTCAGTCAACTGTACGCGTTGAACACACACGGCTAACACACCAAGGCACTCATCGCACACCCAGGAACACACAGTGAACACTTGACGTGCTCAAAACGTTGTAGAATAGTGTTTTATCCTTATAACCAACCAATTACAACAACATGAAGGCTTCTCCCCAGCCCTGCTCCCATATGCACTGTATCCTGTTATACTGATGCATAGGGCCAGGTGGACTGTTCCATAGGGTTAGAGTCAATGGGTCTATCATCATACATAATAGGATTTTAACAGAGAAAGATGAATCAATAGATCCCAATATCTCATTTAAAGGCCTATCAAGGTTGTCTTGAATCATGTGACCTGACCATGAAAAACTCTGACCCAAATCAAAACTAGAACAGTGTTATAACCTTCTGACACCCAGAAGGAGACTGGACTCTACAGCCACAGGTCAAGAGGTCATCATTAGGGTCAATCCAGCCTATCCCTGTTATTAACACCTAACCCGAGCCTATCCCTGTTCAGTAACCCTAACCAGCCTATCCCTGTTAGTAAACTACCCAGCCTATCCTGTTAGTAACCTAACCCAGCGCCTATTCCCTGTTAGTACACGCTAACTCAGCCTATCCTGTTAGTACCCTAACCCAGCCTATCTCTGTAGTAACCCTAGAACCGCCTATCGCCTGTTAGTAACCCTAACCCGCCTATCCCTGTTAGTAACCCTAACGCGCAGCCTATCCCTGTTAGTACCCTACCCACCTATCCTGTTAGTAACCTAACCCAGCCTATGCCTTTAGTAAACCTAACCCAGCCTATCCATGTTATAAACCTCAACCCAGCCTATCCCTATTAGTAACCCGCTTAAACGCCAGCCTATCCCTGTTAGTAACCCTAACCCAGCCATCCCCCTGTTAGTAACCCTAACCGCAGCGCAGCCTATCGCCTGTTGTGAATCCTAACCCATGCCTATCCCTGATTAGTAAAAGCCCTGAACCGCAGCCTATCACCCATTAGTCACACCCAGCCTATCCCTGTTAGTAGATCCCCCAGTCTATCCATGTTAGTAACCTAACCCAGGCCTATGCCCTGTTAGTAACCCTAACCCAGCCTATCCCTGTTAGTAACCTAACCCAGGCCTATCCCTATTAGTAACCTAATCCAGCCTATCCCTTGTTAGTAACCCTAACCCCAGCCATATCCCTAATTAGTAAACCTACTACCCAAAGCCTATCGCCTATTAGTAACCGCTAACCCAGCCATCCTTTAAGTACCCTAAGCCCGCCTATCCCTGTTAGTAACCTAGACCATTCTATCTGTTAGTACCCTAACCCAGCCTATTCCCTGTTAGGTAACCCTAACCCAGCCTATCCCTATTAGTAAACCTATCCCAGCCTATCCCTGTTAGTCAAACCTAACCAGCCTATTCCCTGTTAGTAACCCTAAATCCAGCCTATCCCTGTTAGTAACCCTAACGCCAGCTATCCTATTAGTTAAACCTAACCCAGCCTATTCATGTGTTGTAAACCCTACTCCAGCCTATCTATTAGTAACCCTAACGCCAGCCTATCCTGTTAGTAACCCTAACCCAGCCTATCCTTGTTAGTAACCCTAATCCAGCCTATCCTGTTTTTAGTAACCCTAACCCAGCCTATCTCCTATTAGTGAGACTCCTAAACCCAGCCTAATCCCTGTTAGTAACCCTAACCCAGCCTATCCCTATTTAGTAACCCTAACCCAGCCTATCCCTGTTAGAACCCTAACGCCTGCCTATCCCTGTTAGTAACCCTAACCCAGCCTATCCTGTTAGTAACCTAACCTCAGCCTATCCCTTTAGTAACCCTAACCCAGTCCAGTCCCTGTTTGTAAACCTACCAGATAATCACCTTTACAATGCTCCTCTCTCTCAGGCAGCAGTGGGGTGATAGATCCCTCAGGACAAATACACTGCAGCTGGTCGCACTCTACACACAGGAGGGGATTACTGACCAAGCTGTGTTACTGGGAGAACACTCAATGGGACAGGGTAGGAGGATGTGGTGTAATGTGTGTATATGGGGTTGGACATGATCTGTGAGTGAGTGTTGAAGAAGTAGCGGTTTGTAGGTGTAAGGGTTGGTGATTGGCTGTGTTGTGTTGTGTGAATTAAGTTTATGATTGCTGTGTGTGACATCCATTTGTGTACGGGGGGTAGTAGAGGGGTGAGAGAGACAGGGTTTGGGCTGTAGTTATACCTTTTACAACGCCAGCAGACCGTACCTGGACTGTATCAGGCCTGTCACAGGTAGCCTGATGATTTTGCCTTTTCCATAGTAGGTAAGACTCTAATACCCATATCCCCTAAGTGATCTGACCCCAGGTCAGGAGGGATAACACACACTCACGCCACGCACCAACGCAGGCAGGCAGGCAAGCAGGCAGGCACGTACTACAATGAGGAATAGAGATTTTGTCATGCAGGGAAATGGAGAGGGACATTGTACATAGAAACATGAGCTGAGGTTGGTGAGGGAACAAGGCTGATAAGGCACACAGCAGTACTGCAAACCAACCAAGCCAGTCGTACAATCCATTCAAAAACCTGCCGAAGAGAGACAAACACACACACACACACCACAACACACACACACACACCCACACCACACACACACACACCACACACACACACACACACACAACACACACACCACACACACCACACACACAACACACACACACACACACACAG
>NC_036842.1:21425720-21437733 GCF_002910315.2 Salvelinus sp. IW2-2015
TTGTCACTGAGTGTCCTTGCCTCAGAAGAGGGGGTGGGGGGGAGAGAAGAGAGTGAGAGAGAGTGAGAGTGAGAGTGAGAGTGAGAGAGTGAGAGTGAGAGTGAGAGTGAGAGTGAGAGTGAGAGAGAGAGAAGAGAGAGAGAGAAGAGAGAGAGAGAGAGAGAAGGAGAAGAGAGAAGAAAGAGAGAAGAGAGAGAAAGAGAGAGAAGGAAGAGAGAGAAGAGAGAGAGAAGAGAAGAGGAGAGAGAGAGAGAGAGAGAGACGAGAGAGAGAGAGAGAGAGAGAGAAGAGAGGGGGGGGCAAGCGAGCGAGTGGACTATAGTAATGCTTTAGACTAACACAGGTAAAATCATGGAACCCACTGGACCAAAACATTCTATCAACCAGTTTTGTTTGAGGTAAATTTGACTGATGATAGATTATCTCTCTCTTGTGGAAGTGAGAGGAGAGGTGGCGTTAGCAGTTTGCTCATCAGGGTAGTATCTCCACTCCAATAACAATCACATCAAGTGGTGTGGTAAATGAGGTGGCCCATGGTTCAGTGACTGGGGCTAATCACTACAGTCTGCTAACTAGAACACAGTGATAATGATAGGCAGTAGGCAGAGGAGGATTCAGCTGCTGCTGGCAATGCTTGATTTAACACACAGTCCACCTTCTGCACTGTTATCAGCAGATAGACAGAGAGTCTCCACACATATGAATGCACATTCACACATGCGAAAATGTGCACACACACTGAATACACGCACGCACGCACACTCAATCACATGTACACATAGCCTACACACATCTTCCAACAGCTTTCTTTTCGTGTAGGGAATAGATGGAACCATGCCCAGATGAAATGAAGGCTCTTTAACCTGTGCTCAACTCTGCCGTCCATGACGATACTGAGATGAGATCCAAACTTCTAGGCCAGGTTTAAAAACACACATACACTGATCCAACACTAAGTGGATAGATGGACTGAGGGAGACAGAGCATCTGTTTTACGGTATGTCTCTATTTCTCTGGCATCGTACCTCAGACAGAGAAGTGTCTGACTCAGTGTTCTTTGGGATGGAAACTGGCCTGTCATGAGGTGATCTATCAAAAGAAGCTATCCCGCTCTGTTATTACCTCGTCTATCATCAGAAAGACACTGCAAATCCTTGGACAAATGTATATGAACAGCCAGTGACATGTGAATCGTATTGGCCCTTAGACAGCTTGCCCAGGATCAGATTTGTTGCTGTATTTTTAATGGTCAGTGTTAGGATTAGGGTTGGAAGAGCTGATCTGGAATCAGGTTTGAAGGTCACAGAGTATGAGGAGGAGTCAGTGTTGGCTTCAGCCAGGCCTGAGCAAGTGCTATAGGGCTAGGTGACCAGCTGGTATTGGTAATGTCCGGGCTGGTCCATCGATGATATCAGGGCGGGCTGCTTTGGTCCACTGGGTCTTGGCCTGTGGTTCTGGACCAGCCTTTGTTCCTGCTGTCCTCTGGTCTGGAGCTCAGAACATTGTGAGCTGCATCGCTAAACTCCCTGTGTGAGCGTTTGGCTATGAAACTCTTTAATGGGCCCACTGTGTAAATATTAGCCATGGGTTGGCATTTTAAATCCATTTTAAATGTGAAGATGAACTTGCCCTTTGAAAAGTCACAATGGCTGAGTTCTAGATATGTCCTCTTGGAGTGGTGTGTGTAGATGTGGATGTATACTACTAAGTATACTACTAAGGTAGCTAGCATGTATTTGAGCACACTTGTAATGCTGCAGAAGGTGTGAATGTGAAACACTGTCTGTTAAGGTGGTATGTGTTCATTTGAGCTTGGTCCCTTACAGGTGGTATGTGTGAATCTGAGCTTGGTCCCCTTTAGGTGGTATGTGTGAATCTGAGCTTGGTCCCCTTGTTAAGGTGGTATGTGTTCATTTGAGCTTGGTCCCCTTTAGGTGGTATGTGTGAATCTGAGCTTGGTCCCCTTAAGGTGTTTATGTGAATTCTGAACTTGGTTCCTTAAGGTGTATGTGTGAATCTGAGCTTGGTCCCCTTTAAAGTGGTATATCTGAATCTGAGGCTTGGTCCCCTTAGAAGTGGTATGTTCTGTCGATCTGAGTTGGTCTTAAGGTGTTTGTGTGAATCTGAGCTTGGTTCCCTTAAGGTGGTAATGTGTGAATCTGAGCTTGGTCCCCTTAAAGTGGTTTTATGTGAATCTGAGCTTGGTCCCCTTAAAGTGGTATGTCTGATCTGAGCTTGGTCCCTTAAGGTGGTATGTGTGAATCTGAGCTTGGTCCTCTTAAGGTGGTTTATGTGAATCTGAGCTTGGTTCCCTTAAGGTGGTATGTGTGAATCTGAGCTTGGTCCTCTTAAGGTGGTTTATGTGAATCTGAGCTTGGTTCCTTAAGGTGGTATGTGTGAATCTGAGCTTGGTCCCTTAAGGTGGTTATGTGAATCTGAGCTTGGTTCCTTATTAAGGTGGTATGTGTGATCTGAGCGCTTTGGTTCCTCTTAAGGTGGTTTGTGTGGATGTGTATGTATCCGTGGGGCTCTGGTTGTGGACTGATGGAGGAGGCTTTGACAGACACTTAGTGTCGAGGAGAGGGGGTCAGTAGAGGCGGGTTAGGGGGCCTAGAGGGGTGAGATTGAGGGGGCCAGGTGTTGTGGCTTGGCGCTGGCATGCCTGGCACTCAGTAGACGTTCTATGTTTAGCCCTTACATGATTTTACATGTGCTGGTTTTCCTGGGGCTGCTGGTGTTTGTTGAGGGGACAGATTGGGGGAAAGACCACCCCCTCTCACACTCTCACTGGCATCTACCGGCCCCTCTGGTTCCACTGTACCCATGCTACATCTAAAACAAGCAGATGTCGTATCCCTTCATTTCCCAACCTTGAATACAACCAATACCTTGAATACAACAAATATCCAACAGAAGCACTTCGCCTACTTTTCTTCCATCTCCCCACAGAACACTATCACTCGCCTTAGTCAATTTCACCCAACTATGATTTGTGTGAGACCTCCCTACTGGATGACTTGTGGTGTGTGTGAATGCTGTGGAGCCTTGTCATGGGTGGGTGATTGATTCCAGACATTGTGGTTTTCTCTCTCACCACTGCCCCCTCCCTGCTATACTGGGTTCAGGGTTGGTTTGGCCCAGGGCAGGGCGGGTTGGAGTTCCCTGGGGTGCAGTAAAGTGATAGGGCGGTGCAGGGGTTCAAATCGCCCCCGGAGAGAGGGGTCAGATGTCAAAGCCTGTGAGGGGGGTCAGGGTCACCATAGTCAAACACGGGATGAGGTAGACCCTTCCTGTACAGATCACTGCTGCTTATACCATTACCGTATGTGTGTGTGTGAGTGTGAGTGTGTGTGTGCGCGCGCTCATGTCCGCATGCATGCGTGTGTGCAAGTTTGTGTTTAATGAGAGGGCTGGGCAGCTCTGTTTGCTCTAAGGTGAAGCCTCATCCATCCACCATATTAAACTTCACCTTCCTCCCCTCAGCAGCCCCGCCACCTACTCAGCAGCTCCTAAGATGGACGACCCCGGGGTCATACCCGTCACCTCACTCAGACACTGGCCAAATACTGAGGCCCTGGCTGAATAATGGTCTGTCAGTGACCTCTAACCCCTGGCCTGGCTCTTATGTCAGATCAATATTCTCCTGTCCTATGGGAGTGGATTGTCTGATAATGATAGGTAGCATCTAGCCATCTAGACAGGCATCTATTAGTGCTCCCAGCTCACGCTCCATCAATGTCTTTATCTGCTGTAGATCTAGGTGTCTGTGTTTCTATGACCTAGGCTAGGGCTATATGCTACACTTGCTAGTTTGGTCCAAGGTACTGAGTGTGCCATTCTATGTGGGGTTATTTTAATAAGGCTTGGAGCCTCTTGAGTTATGTGGCTTCTGAGATAGACAGAGAGCACACGGAGATCTGTGTGTGTGTGTGTACCCTGGGGTTTGAGCACATCACGCATGTAAAAAGAGGTAGAACATAGCATTGTCGTAAGTCAGTGTGATGGCAACCTGTGTTAGGGTCGGCCTTGAGACCAGAGGGTAATGGTATTGGCTGTCAGCCCCTGGTGTTAAGCAGTGAGTGACCGAGCCCCGCGGTGTGTGTGCGTGCGTGTGTGTTAAGTGACACTCACCACATGCTGCCTCTTTCACCCTTTGACCACCAGAATAGCATCATCATTCATTAACCTGTCCTGTACTGTGAGTTAACTTCTTATGTCATTCATGGAAAACAGCTGAGAATCACTGTTAACTTCTCTTTCTCTCTTTGTCGCTCTCATTAGCACACTGGTTCTTACTCTGGTTCTCACTCTGGTTCTCACTGTTTCACACTGGTTCTCACACTGGTTCTCACACTGGTTCACACTGGTTCTCACACTGGTTCTCACACTGGTTCTCACACTGGTTCACACTGGTTCTCACTGGTTCTCACTCTGGTTCTCACTCTGGTTCTAACTCTGGTTCTCACTCTGATTCTCACTCTGGTTCTCACGCTGGTTCTCACTCTGGTTCTCACTCTGGTTCTCACGTTGGTTCTCACTCTCATACTCTAAATACTCTGTCTCCTGCTTTTACTGACCGTAACACATTGTAATGTTCTTGCCATGTAGGACCTACCTCACACAAACAGCCATGTGTTTTCAATCTAAAATTCAATAACTTTCGTCCCTGTCTGAGCAGCTCAGACAAAACGTTTTGTTCTCAGGGAAATGTACCACAAAAAAGAGAAAAGTGTCTATTTTATAGTCTTCTCTTTTCTCATCTCTTTTTGCTGTCAACGCCCAGTCTGACTCTGAACCCTGGCAGACAGCTCTGTCCGTGTGTCTGCACAGATGTGTGTGATCAGTGGAGGTAATGATGTCTGAACCATGGCTGGTGCTGGTGGTGTTGGTGGCACAGTGCTATGAGTGATCTGCCAGGTAGATGGAGGTCAGGCCTGGTGCCCCGAGGGAGAGGGGGAAACACCAGGCAGAGGGATAAATAGACTCCATATGGTGACATCAGTGCTCAGGGCCAAATGACCAGAGATGCATTAGCCTGTTAGCCACAGTGGTGTAATTACCTACCTAAAGAGCTCCCCCTAAGGTCAGGGACATGAACTACGGAGTGTGTGTGTGTGTGTGTGTGTGTGTGTGTGTGTGTGTGTGTGTGTGTGTGTGCGTGCGTGCGTGCGTGCGTGCGTGCGTGCGTGCGTGCGTGCGTGTGTGTGCACGTGTGTGTAGACACATTGCTTTTAGCAATGTAAAAAAACAATGTCATTCTGTGAGAGACAGTGCAGTTGAAACCCGTAATGTTTGCCCGCACAACCGTTTAGTTTGTATTTAGTCGTTTGTTCCATTATGTGGCTTGGAACAGGTCAGCGGTTTCATGTGGTCTGTGTCTCCTTTTTTCTCCTATTGTTATAAAACCATTGGAATTTGACCTCGCTCTGACACCACTGTAATCATGTATTATAGAAAACACCAGGAAGGCTTTCTCTCTCCCTCCTCCCCTCCTCTCATCCTCCCCTCCACTGAACCAGGGTGCAAACCATTCATTACCTGTGTTTGGTCACCAGAGAGAAAGAGAAGGGGGGAAAGAGAGGAGGAGAGGAGTGAAAAGAAGGATTATCGTTATGAGAGTGCTTTGTTAAGAGTGGTAGTCCCTGAATCATGCATGAGCCTGTCTAAGTGGCTGTGAGTAATTCAGCCAATCAGGCGTCATTAATCCCAATGACAGATAGAGATAGGATTTGTGTGTCTTCATTTTTAAAACTCTATTGGCTCATCGCGTCACATGAATGAATTTAACAAATGAAGGTGTTGATTTTTTAATGACGTCATTAGTTTTTGAGTTGTCAGCCTCACAGCCAGAGTTCTTTATTTCCTTGTCTGCCACATTGATGTTCGTTGTGAGAGACTTTGAGTGAACTCACAAAATAACTCTGACAAAACCCTGATGCTGATTTCCCCATTGAGCTCTGTCATTGAGCATTGAGCATTGTGCATTGTGAAGCATTACTGTAGTCTGAAGACATTCACTTAAAGATTGAAAACTCACACTTGCGGTGATATTGAGTGTCAGACCGAGACATATGTTTTAGCATTATGGTTTAGGATTATGGCTCAGTGTGGATTGATATTTGGTACTATCAGTCACAAGGCTCTCTCAGGTGTCTCTAGGAGGGTCAGAGTAATCCTCTCTGTGGTCCCTGCTTAGCTCCCCTGACATAAATCCTCTGCTCATCACTTTCAGAATGGTGACCACCCACGCCTCTCAGTTTAACTCTCTTCTCTAATCCATGCTAATCTTTATGGCAGGTCCCAGGTCAGATTTGAGTGACAGGTGAGAGCAGCTAAAGGTACACACAGGTTGAAAGGTAGCATTACAAGCTTAGAGAGATGGACAGACCAAGCTGGCTATCCCACAATGCCGCTGGCTAAGGAAGTGATACAGTACTTGCTAGTGGCTCTCTGGGGTTTGGTTGCTCTCTGTCAGTTATGGTATCAGTGAAAGGCTCAGAAACTGAGGCTGATTGAGGCCATGCTTTGCTGCCTGGAGTCACAGCACTCAGCTGGAGCATGAAAAGTGGGCCTTTGAGAGAGAAAAGAAGGCTTCAGTTTCATGTTTGACCAGGCTATAATTAGAGTGAAAACAAGGCTTCAGTTTCATGTTTGACCAGGCTATAATTAGAGAAAAATATGAGAATTTAGCTGACAAATCACACACAAAGACACAATCTCACACATACATGCAAGCACACACACACACACACACACACACACACACACACACACACACACACACACACACACACACACACACACACACACACACACACACACACACACACACACACACACACACACACACACACACACACACACACACACACACACACACACACTCCCTCCTCTGTGGCCGCACCAAACCCAGTAGGAGAGTCACTAATCCTGCAGCACATTTGCAATCCGTATAATGATAACCTGATACCCCCAGCAGGTCCCAGCCAACACACACCACCCTTTATACTCCTCACGCCTCTTAAAGCCTGGAAATGTACGTGTCAGTGGGAACAGCTGAACTGCCGTCCAACGCAACCTCCTCTCTCACCTGACCCTGAATCAGTTCTGAATGCTCCTCTCCCCCTGGAGAGGTTGTTAGGTGGGTGTAAGATCTGCTCCTGGGTCAGTGAATCTCAGTCCTTACATTGAGAAACCTCCCACAGAGCGCGAGTGAGTTCATCCGTATCGAATCATCACAGCACAGTATGCACAGTATCGGTTCCCAGCCTGTTCCCCTGGCCCCAGTGTGTCAATGAACAGAGGTGGAGTATTGAAGACATCCGCAGAATGTCAGTGATACCAAGCTCGGCCATTAGCGACTCTGAGATGCGCTGGCAATCTGTCTCCAATAAACGCATCAGAAATGCAACCGTATATGGCCTATGGGAATATGTGTTTCGCATCACTCCCCAGGAATGAATACCTGGCATATCTGGCTGATGTCCTCCTTCCTCTGGAGGGTCGCTCGGTTTACCCTGAAGCTCCATGTGAATCTGGTTGGAGCTGTTTCTGGGGCCTTGAGAAACACACTTTCTTCCCAGCACTGAGAGAGATTCCACCGGGTCTCCTCCATCAGCATGTCATATTGGTCTAATGAAAATTTCCCTCTTTTGAGGGGATCCTCTTAAATCTGCCAAAGGCCCGTGCTAACCAGAGGATTTGGACTTTGGCGCTGGGGGACTTTAATTTCAGCACTCTCATAAGTCATCGCAGCCCAGCTCAAACATTGATATGTGGCTTATGACTGACTAGCAGTCTGTCGTAAGATACTTTTTTACTGGTGGTAGAGGAGAGGTTTGAGCGCCCGCTCTAGAGCAGTGAGAGGATTGAGAATGACATGGTGGGATCCTGTAAACAAAACTAGATAGTAGGACGTATATGTGTCTTCTGTAGATCAGTCTGCAGTGTCTCTGTCAGACACATCTGGTTACATTTTCTCTCGTCTAGGGCTCTAGTTCACATACTTTTAGTATGCATCTTATGATACTCCCCTTCTTGAAGACATCACTGATCTGACATGACTAGATACAGTAGATGAGAGTTACACAATGAAGCCCTTGCTTATACCTGCCCTATAGTGTTAGATCAGTGATGACGTCCAGAAAGGTAGAATCATGGAAATGCATGTTAGAATCAGTACTATTAGACGTTGTAGTCTTGAAGAATCTTACTCAGAACCTCTCTGCTTCCCTTTCAGGTTCTACCGGGGTGACTACCACATCGACGTGTGTATAAATGACTACCTGGACGTCTTCTGTCCCCACTACCTGGACTATGTCCCTGAAGAGCGGACAGAGCGCTACGTCCTCTACATGGTCAACTACGACGGCTACAGCTCCTGTGACCACACCGCCAAGGGCTTCAAACGCTGGGAGTGTAACAGGCCCCACTCCCCCAACGGACCCCTGAAGTTCTCCGAGAAGTTCCAGCTCTTCACCCCCTTCTCTCTGGGCTTCGAGTTCCGCTCCGGCAGAGAGTACTACTACATCTGTGAGTAAATTTAATTTTTGACATCTTTATGGTAATTTAGCACATGCTTATGTTCAAATAAACCAAGTTAACAAAAGCATTCAGTATAAAGTATGTTCCATGCGGGAATCAAACCCCAACAAACTGAGTTAACACTGTTGTAACTACAGTACTATGATATGGGATACACGAATGCTTTGCTTAAAGGCAGAGAGAGAGACAGAGGGCTACCACAGTTATCCTGCATGGTATGGACATTTATGATATCAGTGGAGAGGTAACACAGTATTTTGTGAGCTCAGGCTACTTGGGCAGAACAGAACATACTTAGATGATTTAAGGGTATGATGTGAGAAAACATTATTTTGAGTCCATCCATGGAACTGACAACGGGGAAACAATAGCAAAGTAGAACTTTGTTTTGCAAGCCCTGGCAAAGAGGTTCAAACCTAAACATTTGCTGAGGGGAAAACATCTCCGTTCTCGTGGTCTCCCTCTGAAGAGTCTTTGTTACAAACTCGCCTCAGCTTTCTGCTGCTTGTGAGAAGGCCTCTTGAACACAAGCATCTGAAGCCATGTTTTTACAAGAGGAGTCGGAGCCCTACAGAGCAGAGAGCTGAGACTAAATAGGAGACAGCAAGGGGTGGCCTGCTAGGATACAGTATGTCTCCTTCCCCCTACAGAGATGGCTTCACTTAGGCCCACTCCTGAGTAGCATCAGCCCCGGCCTCAGACCCAAGCTGCCTGACGAATCGCCAGTCCTTAAAGACACATGATCTACTGATTTGCCTAATCTCCTAGGATGTTATTCTACTGGATTGAATATACAAAGGGTGGTGTGGGGCTTCTGTGTATATCGGTGAGTAGGTAATGGACTTTACCGTAGGATGTCTATCAGACTGTTTAATGTGCAAATAGGAGAGCCAAGATGTCTAAATAGCCATCAAGTATATATACAGTAGGGCTTTTACAGTGAAACTAAGGGAGAGAGAAAGAGAAAGAGAGACGGGGCACACGGCCTAAAGGCATTTCCCTCCTTGACAACAGTTAGAGATCAACTGTTAGACAGTTAGAGATTCACTCAAAAAAGAGACTGTTTTTCACCCAGAACATTGAGAGGAAGATGAAATAACAAACAGAGGTGTACGTAATCACACCCCGGGGAACATACTGAGGTGTACACTAATCTACTCCAACATCCTCTGAACTCTTGTCCCTCTATGTAGTTCCAGAAAAGCTGGATATCTCACAATAAACCATGTGATATTCGTTTCAGTATCACATTGCATGTGTCTGATCTGTCAAGTATAACAAAAGAGTTACATTATTAGATGATACTAGCACATGTTCTAACACTATTGGACAATGGAGCTGTGAACTTGCAACAAGTAAGTCAAACGTTTGGGAATTGATGTGTGCTGGTGTCAGCAACTCAGCGCCAACAACAACAACAACAACAGGCCTTCCCAGGGAGTTTTTCCTAGCCACCGGGCTTCTACACCTGCATTGCTTGCTGTTTGGGGTTTTAGGCTGGGTTTCTGTACAGCACTTTGAGATATCAGCTGATGTACGAAGGGCTATATAAATACATTTGATTTGATTTGACAGACGCCCCTTGGTCCCCCCTGTGGATAGTTAACCCCCCAGGAGAAGAGAGGAACGGGTGGGTTAAATCAAATGGATGACACCTGCGGTTGGTTGGCTCTGGGTCTCCGTCCGTCTGGCAGACAGACGCCTGCAGGAAGCCATCAGGGGGATCAGAAGGGGTGGCCTGGGGGGTCAGAGTTCAGCCTGTCCTGATGTCTGGATGTGAACCCGGGCTTCTCCCAGGCTTAGGGCTGCATGTTTTTCTAATAGAGCCAATAGGGAAGTCTGATCCTGATCTCAGGGGATAGAAATCCAATTTTCTGGGGAGACAGTTGAGAGTCTGGCTCTCCCTGTGTGTCTAGGGATGACTGTCTGCTGTAAAGCCCTGGCTTCAAAAGCCCAGGTCCTGCTCCGTAGAAACAGTCTGAAGATCTACATAGATAATGAGATGAACCCTGTTCAGACTTAAGTTACACGGCATCTGAGCCCCTAGCTTTTGTCTGGTGTTGTGTATGTCTGTGTGTGTCTGGTGTTGCGTATGTCTGTGTGTGTCTGGTGTTGCGTATGTCTGTGTGTGTCTGGTGTTGTGTATGTCTGTGTATGTGTGTGTCTGGTGTTGCGTATGTCTGTGTGTGTCTGCTGTTGGACACACACAGACATACACAAACACCAGACACACACAGACATACACAACACCAAGACACACACAGACATACACGACACCAGACACACACAGACATACGCAACCACAGACACACACAGACATACACAACACCAGACACACACAAGCATACACAACACCAGACGCACCGAAAAACACAACACCAGACAACACACAGACATACACAACACCAGACACACACAGACATACACAACACCCGACACACACAGACATACCAACACCGACACCACCACATATCAAACACACAACACACAACAGATAAACACAACACCACACGACACAACACAGAACATACACAACACCAGACACACACAGACAATACACAACACCAGACAGCACACAGACATACACACACCAGACACACACAGACATACCAACACAGACACACACAGAATACACAACACCAGACACACACAGACATACACAACACGCAGACACACACAAGATAGACACAACACCAGACACACACAGACATACACACACCAGACACACACGAATACACAACACAACAGACACACACAGACATACACAACACAGACACCACACAGACAGTACACAACACCAGAGCACACAACAAACACACACTATACACAACACCAGAACACACACAGATATACACAACACCAGACACACACAGACATACGCAACACCAGACCACACACAGACATACCACACCAGACACACCAGATATACACAACACAGACACACACAGAAACAACACCAACACACGCCACAGACAACACACACACCAGACACACACAGACAATAACACAACACAGACACACACAGACAATACGCAAACACCAGACACACACAGACATACACAACACCAGACACACACGACATACACAACACCAGACACAACAGATATACACAACACCAAGACACACAACACAGACATACACAACACCAGACACACACAGATATACACAACACCAGACACACACAGACATACGCAACACCCGAGAACACACACAGACATACGAAACACCCGACACACACAGACATACGCAAGCACCCGACACACACAGACATACACAACACCAGACACCACGACATAACACAACACCCACAGCAACACACAGACCAACACAACACCAGACACACACAGACATACACAACACCAGATACCACACACAGCACAGACATACACAACACCAGACACACACAGACATACACAACACCAGACACACACAGACATACACAACACAGAGCACACACATATGCATACCG
>NC_036842.1:21440975-21444032 GCF_002910315.2 Salvelinus sp. IW2-2015
GACATCACAACACCAGACACACACAGACATCATACACACACACACAGCAACAACACACACAGACATACACAACACCAGACACACACAGACATAACACAACACCAGGACACCCCCCACCCCAAAAAAAAACCCCCCATACACAAACCACGACACACACCAGATATACACAACACCAGACACACACAGACATACACAACACCAGACCACACAAATATACACAACACCAGACACACACAGACATAACAACACCGACACACCACAGAATACACAACACAGACACACACAGACATACACAACAACACACGACACACACAGACTACACAAACACACAGACACACACAGACATACAACAACACCAGACACACAACAGACATACCAACACCAGACACACACAGACATACGGCAACCACACCAGACCACACACAGACATACACAACACCAGAAACACCAGAATACAAACACCAGACACACACAACACCAGACACACACCCAGACAACACAGACAAACGCAACAGCCAGACACACACCATACATACACAACACAGACACACACAGACATACCACCCACCAGACACACACAGATATACACAACACAGACACACACAGACATACAACAACACCAGACACACACACAGACATACACAACACCAGACACACACAGACATACACAACACCAGACACACACAGACATACGCAACACCAGACACACACAGACATACACAACACCAGACACACACAGACATACACACACCAGACACACACAGACATACACAACACCAGACACACACAGATATACACAACACCAGACACACACAGACATAACACAACACCAGACCACACAATATACACCAACACCAGACACACACAGACATACATAACACCAGACACACACAGATATACACAACACCAGACACACACAGACATACACAACACCAGACACACACAGACATACACAACACCAGACACACCAGACATACACACACCAGAACACACAGACATACGCAACACCAGACACCCACAGACATACACACACCAGACACACACAGACATACACAACACCAGACACACACAGATATACACAACCCAGAACACACACAACACCAGACACTACACAGAACATACACACGACATACGCAACACCAGCACACACACAGACAACACACACCGACACACAACACAACACAACACCAGACACACACAGACATACACAACACCAGACACACACAGACATTACCACAACACAGACACACCACAGACATACGCAACACCAGACACACACAGATATAACACAACACCAGACACACACAGAATACACAACACCAGACACACACATACATACACAAACACCAGACACACACAGACATACACAACACCAAGACACACACAGACATACACGACACCAGACACACACAGACATACGCAACACCAGACCACACAGACATACACAACACGAACACACAGACATACACCAACACCAGACACACACAGATATACACAACACCAGACACACACAGACATACACAACACCAGACACACACAGACATACACAACACCGACACACACAGACTACGCAACACCGACACACACAGACATACACACACCAGACACACACAGACTATACCAACACCAGACACACACAGACATACACAACACCAGACACACACAGACATACACAACACCAGACCACACACAGACATACACGACAGACCAGACACACACAGACATACCAACACCAGACACACACAGACATACGACAACACAGACACACACAGACATACACAACACCAGACAACACAGAATAACAACACCAGAACACACACCAGAATACACAACACCAGACCACACAGAACCACAGACACCACCACACAGACGGTCACACCAGACCCACACACAACACAGACATACACAACACCAGACACACACAAATACACACACACCAGACACACACAGCATCACACACACACACCAGACACACACAGACATACGCAACACCAGACACAACACAGACATACCAACACCAGACACACACAGACAACACAAACACAGACACACACAGATATACACAACACCAGACACACACCAGCCCAGACATACACAACACGTATGTCTGTGTGTGTCTGGTGTTGTGTATGTCTGTGTGTGTCTGGTGTTGTGTATGTCTGTGTGTGTCTGGTGTTGCGTATGTCTGTGTGTGTCTGGTGTTGCGTATGTCTGTGCTACCGAGTGGTGCAGTGGTCTAAGGCACTGCATCTCAGTTCTAGAGATGTCACTACAGACACCCTGGTTTGAATCCAGGCTGTATCACAACCGGCTGTGATTGGGAGTTCCATAGGATGGCGCACAATTGGCCCATTGTTGTCTGGGTTTGGCTGGTGTAGGCCGTCATTGTAAATAATAATGTGTTCTTAACTGACTTGCCTAGTTTAGTAAATGTTAAATGTAAAAATAAATGTGTGTGTGTGGGAGCATCTGCGACACGTTCATAGGATGGTGTGTGTTCATGAGAGGATGTTTTCTGAATTTGTACTTTATTTGTATACCATGAGTGTCTGCATGAGGTTTACTGTCCTCCAGTCCGTCTACTCTGCCCTGCTAGTTTCCTCTGCTGGGCCGCAAGGCATGACTAACCACAGATCCAGTATCACAGCGCGTGAGGCAGAGTCGTAGAAAAGCAGTTTATTGGCTGTGTGGTGTGTGTTGTGGAGCCCAGACTGTCTGTCTGTCTGTCTGTCTGTCTGTCTGTCTGTCTGTCTGTCTGTCTGTCTGTCTGTCTGTCTGTCTGTCTGTCTGTCTGTCTGTCTGTCTGCAGGCCCCAGGCCACTGCGACTATCTCCCTTCTTCCAGAGACGCAGCAACATTCACAGACAGACAGACAGACAGACAGACAGACGACCGACAGACAGACGAAGACAGACAGACAGACAGACGACGACAGAATGACAGACAGACAACAGACAGACAGAAAGACAGACAGACAAGATCAGACAGACAGACAGACAGAGACAGACAGACAGACAGGACAAGACAGACAGACAGACAGACAGCAGACAGACGACA
>NC_036842.1:21449665-21452049 GCF_002910315.2 Salvelinus sp. IW2-2015
AACAGCACAGAAGACGAACCGTCAGACTACAGCAGAGAGCGACAGACAGACAGACAGACAGACAGGACAGACAGACAGAAAGGACAGACAGACAGACAGACAGACAGACAGACAGACAGACAGACAGGACGACAAGACAGACAGACAGACAGACAGACAGACAGACAGACAGACAGTCAGACAGACAGCTCCACAACACACACAACCACCACGCCAATAAACTGCTTTTCTACGACTCTGCCCACGCCGCTGTGATTACTGGAATCTGTGGTTAGTCATGCCTTGCGGCCCCTGTCTGTCTGTCTGTCTGTCTGTCTGTCTGTCTGTCTGTCTGTCTGTCTGTCTGTCTGTCTGTCTGTCTGTCTGTCTGTCTGTCTGTCTGTCTGTGAATGGAAAGGGAGATAGTGCAGTCTGGCCTGTGTGCCTGCCACTGTAGGGGTGTGAGGTAAGTTACAGAATACTTGCTGACACAGACATAAGACTCATGATTGACACCCCTGGCTGTTTTTTCCCCCAACACACTGCCAATATAACTCTCATCATCAAGTTTTAAAAACAATTTTTATCTCGTTTCATAGTCACGCTAAGTGCTTTGAAATGGGAAGCCCAGTCTTCCGCTGTGGAAATACTGACAAGGCTAGTTTTTATCTGGAATTTACTGCCAGTATCATTCACTGGGAAGATGTAGCAACGACCATGCTCCACCCACCTGAGGATCTGTCTTTTGCAGCCTATTTCCTGTTTGGGGGTGCAAAATCCACTTGTCACTTAAATATCGCTGGATTTATTGCTTTCATTTCACTCCTACAACTCCTTCATACTCTTGCGTGTGCCTGTCGTTTATTTCCATTAACGTTACGACTGCGGAAATGTTTGTAATCACCTGCCAAACACACCGGTAATGGCTGAAATGGGCTCGAAGGAATACATAGTCTTCCGTTGCATTTATGAGAACAATAAAGCTTTGTCGGGGAGTTAATGCACCAACTTCCCGAAAATTAACACTCAGATTATAGTGATATTATGTCTGATCCCGCAAACAATGTAAAGTATGTATAGATAGGTGTAACATGGTTGATTTTTAATCAGAGGGTATCCTGCTATTGACACACTGTTATTAACACACATGAAACAGAACGTGACAACAACAGTAATTAATGAGGCAGTCTAGACAGTGCAGGTGAGTGCAGGTAGGGTAGACAGTGCAGGTGAGTACAGGTAGGGTAGACAGTGCAGGTGAGTGCAGGTAGGGTAGACAGTGCAGGTGAGTACAGGTAGGGTAGAAGTGCAGGTGAGTACGCAGGTAGGGTAGACACGTGCAGGTGAGTACAGGTAGGGTAGACATGACAGGTGAGTCACAGTGTAAGGGCTAGACAGTGAGAGAGTACAGGTAGGGTAGACAGTAGCAGAACAGGTGAGGGTACAAGTGAGTACAGTGTAGGTAGACAGTGCAGGTGAGTAACAGGTAGGCGAGACGTGCAGGTGACAGGTAAGGTAGCAGGAGGTGAGTTAAGGTAGGGTAGACAGTGCAGGTGAGTACAGATAGGGTAGACAGTGCAGGTTGAGTAAGGTAGGGTAGACAGTGCAGGTGATACAGGTAGGGTAGAAACAAGAGCAGGTGAGTACAGGTAGGGTAAAGACAAAGAGCAGGTGAGTAACAGGTACGGTAGACAGTTGCAAGGTGAGTACAGGTAGGGTAGACTAGAGCAGGTAGTGTAGGACAGAGCAGGTGAGTACAGGTAAGGGTAGACAGAGCATCAGTAGTGTAGACAAGAGCAGGTGATAACACGCGTAGGGTTAGACAGAAGCAGGTGAGTACAGGTAGGGTAGACTAGGGCAAGGTGAGTAACACGGTAGGTGTAGACAGTGCGGGTGGTACAGGTAAGGTAAGACAGAGCAGGGTAGTGTGTAGAACAGAAGCAGGTGAGTAGAGGAGTGTGACAGAGCAAGGTGAGTGTAGTTGTAGAGGAGCAGTACAGTGAGAGGACAGAGCGGTGAAGTGGCATGGTAGTGTGTAGACAGAGCAGGTAAGTGTAGACAGAGCAGGTAGTGTAGACATAAGCAGGTGAGTACAGGTAGGGTAGACAGTGCAGGTGAGTACAAGGTACGGGTAGACAGAGAAGCGTAAGTGTAGACGAGCAGGTGAGTAATCGGTAGGGTAGACAGAGAAGGTAGTGTATGACAGAGCAGGCGAGTCACAAGGTAGGGTTGACATGCAGGTGAGTACATGGTATGGTTCAGACAGTGCAGGTGAGTGACGCGTAGGGTGAAGAGTAGGTCGTGTTAGACAGAACAGGTGATGTACAGGTAGGGTAGACAGTGCAGGTGAGTACAGGTAGGGTTAGACAAGAGCAGGTAGTGTAGAGCTGTGGTAGAAAGGAGGG
>NC_036842.1:21453687-21539693 GCF_002910315.2 Salvelinus sp. IW2-2015
AGGGTTTTGCTTTGTTCCGACAGATACAAACTGATCACAAGGGAATCATCTGATCCCATCGTATTTATATCAGATCTCCAATTCATCTCCGGTCTATACCCCAGACTTAAGTTACACGGCATCTGAGCCCCTAGCTTGTGTCTGGTCATGTGTGTGTGTGTCTGGTGGTGTGTGTGTCTGCGTCTGTGTGTCTGGTGGTGTGTGTGTGTGTGTTCGGGAGTGTCTGCATGTGTATAGTGTTAGTGGACGTGTGAGACGTTTATGGGATGGTGTGTGTTCACGAGAGGATGCTAATCTCCTCCACTGGGCCGCATGGCATGACTAACCTGGGATCTAGTGTCGCAGCGCGTGAGACGGGGTCGTAGAAAAGCAGCTCACGGCTGTGTGGTGTATTGTGGAGTCCAGGCTCTGTCTCTGTCTGTCTGATTGACTGACTGGGAATAGAAAGGGAGCTAGTACAGTCTGGCCTGAGTGCCTGCCACTGTAGGGGTGTGAGGTAAGTTACACGATACTCGCTGACACAGACAGAAGAGCCATGATTGACGCCACACTGCCAATATAACTCTCCACATCAAGTTCTAAAGACAATTTTTATCATATTTCATAGCCACGCTAAGTGCTTTAAAATTGGAACCTCAGTCTTCAGTCATGGAAATACTGACATGGCTCGTTTTTATCGGGAATTGACTGCCAGTATCTTTCACGGGGAAGAAGAGTGTATCAAGATAGATGATAGGCTATAGGACACTATAGACAAACTGTATTGCTCTCTCTCTATCTCAAACACACACACACACACATGCACATACGCACACACCCACACACACACAGCATGATGGTGCCCTGAGGGGTGGGGGTTTATGTCTAGATTAAGAGCAGCTTGAGACCCCAGGCAGGCCAGGAAATGATGTGGTCAGAACACAGAGGCCCACAGAGCACTGTCTGGGTGGGGTGGGAGAAGAACAGAGCCATTCTATAGATTACAGTAATACAAGCACAGGTCAGAGTCTGTCAAACTAGCAACAAGAACAAGATCTCAGTCACAACCTACTTTCCGTATAGAAGAGTGATAGGGACTTCAGAACTACTGCTTCTCAAGACATCACACAATATGAAACCGCTGCAGTCTAGTTTGGTGACTATGTCCTAGGTGACATTGTCTAGTTGTTGCAGGTCAGAAGTCGGAGCAGCCTGAGTTGAAGTGACTTGCCACCATTGAGATTTAGTGAAGCAGCTGTCCAAATATTCCAGTTATCCAGAGTTGACGTCTGTGTAGCAGGGCTGTGCTACTTTACTGCTAATAGAACCCAGTGGCAGGTGTTGATGGCCTCTGCAGCCAATCAAATACTTCATAGCAGATGGTGATGTTACTCTGAGCCAATCGATTTCTGTGTTGCAGATGTGGATCAAATTTGGAGCCAATAGAAGTTTGAGTAGCAGGTGCAGACTGTTCTTTGAACCAATGGAAGTTTGAGTAGCAGATGTGGATGTTACTCGGGAGCACGTGTTTTTGTTATTTGAAGCTAATGGAAGTCTTAGGTGCAGATGTTGCCCTCACTCAGTAGCCAATAGAAAGACGTGTTTCAGGCATTGATCGACAGACAGTATGCTACATTTATCACAGATTGCATCCATTGAGAACCTTTAAGTCAGTGGAATGTTCACCTTGTTTGGGGTGTGATAGCTCTCTGTTTGACGTATGTCTGTACAGAATAGCTCTCGGTTATTTGCTGTTAGCATTAAAGTACGTAAGCATTGTTCCTAACATAACTGAAATGTTTTCACAGCATCCACCGTTGCTGACAATGGAAGGAGAAGTTGCCTTCGACTGAAGGTGTTCGTCAGACCAGCAAGTAAGTGGATTTCTGAAAGAACATTCTATTTTCTATTTCTTTCAAACTGTGAAAAAACTTTTAATGCATTGTGTGAGAGTCGAATATCAATCTTGGGCTCGCTGTGAATGTTCACGTCCCACTCTTTCCTTTTGTTGCAGACAATTGTGTGAAAACTGTCAGTGTTCACGATCGGGTCTTTGACGTCAATGAGAGGGTGGACAATTCCCTAGAACCAAGAGGTTTGTAAGACTCTATAAACTGTGTGTAGGGGTACGTGCCTGCCTGCATGCTTGAGAGTGTCTGTGTACCCGGGTATGACAAATTATATTTCCTGATACAGAATTCCGAAGGGGCTCATATTTTCCCATTGTACCAACTGAATGGATAAGTCAGTCACATAGAAAGTTGATGGAATGACAAAGCCACCACTCCATTTCATACATTAATGTTTCAGTCGTTGCAGCTAAATGATGATATCTCTTGATGTCTCAGGGATTCTTATCTCCTCCTCTCTCCCTCCTTTCTTCCTTCATCTAGATGATACCAGTCACGAATCAGCCGAGCCGTCCCGAGGTGACGTCAACTCGGTGGGCCGGGTTCAGACCACCGGCCTGCTGGTCTCCTCTGCCCTGGTTCTCTGTGCAGCCATCTTGTCTTTATAGCGCCCAGCCTGAGGGTTTTAGACAGGGCGGAGTGGACTCGCCCTGACTGGACCATACAACCCCCAAGGTGCACTTTTTAAAAGACAGTCTGAGTGCCGGGGAGAGGTGGACTTCTAAGGGGGAAGACCTTTTTATAAACTTTGCTTTGGGGAGTTAAGATGCCAAAAGCCTTTTTGACTCTCATTTTGTCATTTTACTTTCCTGTAGATGTTAATATTTCAAGGTCATAGTATCCCAGTGAATTTGCTGTCCCCCCCACCTCTCTCTCTCTCTCTCTCTCTCTCGTTCACACGCACGCACGCACGCAGCGCACCGCACACGCACACACAACCCACAGCACACACCACACAACACCAGACACACACACAACACACACACACACACCACACCACACACACACACGACAACACACACACACACACAATCACACCAATCACACAATCACTCTCTCCTCTTGGTCCCACCATATCTTTTGCAAGATGAAACAACGGAACAAGAACTACTAAAAATAACTTTTTTTCAAGCCCCCAAATGACTTTGATTGAGAATATGATGAAGTCTTACAGCGAATAACTATGATAATTTGAAGATGGCTTGTGACTGATCAGATCAGCCAATGGCAATGAGGCCAAGGCATACTGGCCAATCAAATGAGGCCAAGGTATATTGGCCAATAAAATGAGGACAAGGCATGCTGGCCAATCAATGGTGAAACAAGGATCCAGAGCCATGGTTGTTGCTTGGAGAAGTCCTGTTGCCAGGGGGAGGGGGCTCTTATTTTCTTGCCTTTGAAGAGTCCATTAGAAGTTCATGAGATGGGGGTTGGATTTGATGATTCAGAGACTGGGAGTGAACAATCTTAGCTGAACTGGAAAAAAAGAAGCACTCATGTTTAGCAATTTGTGTCCTTTTAGGGGAATTAGTGATCGATTCATGTATTTTTTAAATGAATCACGTAATTCAAATTTAGCAGCCAAAACGGGTGTATATTTGCGAGGAGCGTGGGAGTTGATATGGTATTTTGTCAGGCAAATGTATTTTCCTATTTATTGTTGAGTCCTTGTGCTCTTTCCCTTTTCTGATGACTGTCCTGGTTCAGTCACTGTAACTACAGCAGAGACAAGCCCAAAACATCCCACCACTTAAAAGCACCAGTCTCTCTTTTTATTTTGGAAAGGTGTGGTTATATTTCATACACATGTAATATCTGGGCTTGGACTCAAAATGGAAGTGGATTGTTTTTATCTAACAGAGTTCAGGGAAGAGGACATAGTTGGATGTTGTATCAGGGTGTATCAATGTGTGTTATAACTGTGTTTCTTCCCTGTAACAGTAAACACAAACTGTATGTGTTCTAACAAGTCAGCCCATATTACCATCCACTACTTCATTTCAACATTGTCATAACCTCTACACAACGACAATTATGTACTGTACATAAACAAAACGTTCAGGGATGACTCTATAACTAGTACGATTAGTTTGAATTATGTTCTTAGTAATATTCTTGAGTTTTTCCCCAAGCAAACAGCAAAAACTTGATTGATATTGATAGGTTAGCGACCATTCAGTGATGATCAACCCACACGTCCCAACAGGTCCAACGCTTCTCCTAAAGTTGAAGGTAGGTTGTGGCAACGTTAGTTTCATCTGTAGCAGCTGCAGCTCTAGTGTGATTTAGCCGTGTCTTTGATGTCGTGCGGAGCGGTGTCCAAGCAGACCACATGCTGGGGGGCCATGCGCTAGTTATTTCTGGAATGAGAAAAATCGACCACCAGGAGGGAGAACGAGAGATGAGAGAGAGTGAGGAAGAGAGGTGTCCTGTTCAGCCTCTGGATAGGTTCACTAGCAGAGAGAGAGAGGTGTCCTGTTCAGCCCAGAGGTGATTTTACCACCAGAGGACTGGAATGAGTAATGAGGAGAGAGAGAGAGGGCCAGCTGAGATCAATAGTGATGGGCTTCTCAAACACAGGAACACAGTAAATATTTCCCTCCACTGTCTGATACACAGTCTATTTAGTGTACTGACACCAACTCACGTCCTTTGTAAAGGGGATGGACTATCACTGAGAAATACATTAGCCTCTGCCTCTGTTGGCTGCAAGTGTGGGATTCAGATTGAACAAGTCTTTAAATAAGAAAAGCTGAAATTCATTGTGACTGACATCATTCACTTCAGCCAGTCAATGTTGGGAAACAAGGATCAGCTTGTCTCATGGATACTGTGTATCCAGCTGTAGTCTCATATAACCTAGTGTTAGAGCAGTGGATCTCACACCTCTTTGAAGGACAACCGCAGTTAACAAAGACACATTGTTAATGCTGTTAGTGAGAGAATAAAGTCAATGTTGGATATCAAAAACGGTTGATTACATTTGTTTAATATCTTTTACTAGGAGAAACATGATCAATGTTACAGTCTATATATTTTGTGTAAGGTTTTCACATATCAATGTTATAGTGTGTGTGTGGAGGTTGAAGTGCCCAAGTTAAGGGCTCTACTATTGGAAGTGCACTATATCCATCCATGCTCGTCTCAAGAACCATACTGCACTCCCATCGCCCTCCTCTTTTGACCAGAGCTTAGTAGTATTTGCATCTGAAATGTGGTTTAGGCGCCTAATGTTTTGAGTCCCTGTACATGCTTAGTTTGTCTGTGGTCCCTCTTAATCTTCACTACAATGGTTTCAGAGGAAACTTCAGTAGTCAGCAGCACCATGTTGTTATCTGAATTCAGGAGATTTTGTAAAGCTTGTTAAGTGTTGGTTTTCTGTCCATATCTCAATGTCATGAATCAGTTAACTTGTGTAATTTTCCATTCAAAAGTTGATGTACAGTATGAGATGCAGTTGTGTTACAGGGTGAATTGAGTCTGTTAGGAGGAGCTCTTCACCTGGCACCTGTTACTGTAGCCATGTAGCCTGAACCTGACACCACTGTGCCCTCCTATGTCTTCTGTCCCTGTCCTCTGTCCCTGTTCTCTGTCCCTGTCCCCAGTGACTGTCTCTTATCCCAGCCCTATCGTCCTCACCTCCCCAGACTGTTGTAACCCCTCCCTCTCTCCCTGGTCCAACTCTCTTCACCAGAATGTTCTGCAAATGTACTGTATTTCATACGAAGGCCATTATTTGTAAATACACAAATGTGTTGGAGCAGCTATGACTAACTACAAAAAAAGATTTAATAAAAGTGATTTGTCATTGTTGTAATTATTGTGTCTCTCATTTGTATTATCTTTTCCTTTTTATGTAAATTGAATCACAACTGTTTTGTCTAATGGATGGAAAATCCAATAGATGCCAAGCTTTTGTTCATTGCTCTTTGACAAAAATTGAAGAGATGACAACAACTGTCAATTAGCAGTACGTGTTAGGCATACAAAGTTGTTTAATTACACGCCCTACTACTGAACAGCTGTCATTCTATTATCCGAAATGAATTCACAAATAGAAAAACAACACAACTTCAAACAATCATGCTTGAACCTGAAATGTGTTGAGTGATTTCCTAGGATCTCTGCCAAAAGCTGCTAGGCTTCGCTCTCATTACCCTTGCTTTCTCTCCGTGTTGTCTCTCACCCACCCCCCCCCCCCCTCTCTCATGAGAGCAGACCGTGATTTTGACACTGAAGCCCTTTGCCAAACAGCAGTGTAGTTCATGTTCTGATATCTCTGCCAATTACAATACAAGTGAGAGCTTCAGAGACCTTATCAGATGTTTAGGCTACATCCTAATAGAGACCCTGGGAAACAAACAACAACTAAAGAAAAAGAACAGAGAGTTCTCAATCAAGAGAGAATCATTATAACGATCATGTGTTTTGTCTTCAACAACAAGACACAGTTGAACAACAATGTACAAGACTGAAGGTGAAGGTCAAGAGCCGTGAGTCCTCCGAAACACAACCCCTCCAAGCTGCACTGCTTCTGGACACAATGCCCACTTAACCTGGAAGCCAGCCTCACCAATGTGTCAGAGTAAACACTGTACACCTGGCAACCGTGTCAGCATGCATGCGCCTGGACTGCCACAGGAGTCGCTAGAGCGCATTGGAACAAGGACAACCCGGCCGGCCAAAGCCTCCCCTAACCCGGACGATGCTGGGCCAATTGTGCACCACCTAATGGGTCTCCCAGTCGCGGCTGGCTGCGACACAGCCTGGAATTGAACCAGGCTCTGTAGTGACACAGCTAGCACTGCGATGCAGTGCCTCCTGCGCCACTCGAGAGGCCCCTTGGTTTCTTTGACCCTTTCTTCCTCTCCTAATGCAGTGACACCTAAGCCCATGGCCACACTTCATCATAGTCCTGAGGGGAGCCTCCACACTGCTGTTCTCAGCCAGCACTGTGGTCTGGTACTGTGGTCTGGTACTGTGGTCTGGTACTGTGGTCTGGCACTGTGGTCTGGTACTGTGGTCTGGTACTGTGGTCTGGCACTGTGGTCTGGTACTGTGGTCTGGTACTGTGGTCTGGTACTGTGGTCTGGTACTGTGGAGGCACTGTGGTCTGGTACTGTGGTCTGGTACTGTGGTCTGGTACTGTGGGTCTGGTACTGTGGTCTGGTACTGTGGAGGCACTGTGGTCTGGTACTGTGGTCTGGTATGCTAACTGACAGAATGTAATTTACTTTTAGTAAACAATGGATAAGGGTTATCCTCGCTCATGAATGTCTGTGCGTACAGTAACCCAGACTCCAAATAGCTCTGTATTGCATTTTGGAGGGTCAGGTGAAGTATAATCACTTTCCATATCCATCCTCTCTCTGGTTGAGATGAGTAAATTGCCCTGTTCTCTTCAACGGGATTAGGCAGAGAGATTTATGTCTGTTCTGTGGATCAACTTCTGACAATGAAGCTCCAGTGATTAATGCGAGGGATATGTTTCCACCCATGGGAGTGTGTCGTACATACTTAATTTTACATGATCAGTGTAAGATTGGATTACTATTAATGTGTTATTAAATATAAACCACCTCAGATACAGACACAGAGAGAGAGAGAGGAAAAAGATGAGAGGTGGTATAGCTGGATCATCTTTCTTTGAAATGTAAGCCTAGAAGCTGTTTTCTGTCTTTCTCCATCTGTGGTGAGTTTCACCCAACAGATGCCTTAGCGGGAGGTATGAGCGCATTTAACCTTTATTTAACTAGGCAAGTCAGTTAAGACCAAATTCTTATTTACAATTTATTCTACCCCGACGATGCTGGGACAATTGTGCGCCGCCCAATGGGACTAGCAATCACGCCGGATGTGATACAGCCTGGATTCGAACCAGGGACTGTACTGACGCCTCTTGCACTGAGTTGCAGTGCCTTAGACCGCTGCGACATTCGGGAGCATCACGTTCATTAACTCAGTCGCAAGGAAAACCTGCCGCCTTGAGAAATGTCTACAACAGGAAGCATACTGTAGTCTGTCTGCCTGATGTTTAGTCTGGCCGACAACCGTGGGGCACCGTGATATTACAGCTTTGTTGGATCTACACAGTCAGCAATGGAAGGTCAGCTGCTTAAGACTAGAGATCTGCATCCTGCATAGATGAAGGAGAGACTCATGGAAAGTATTCATTAACCATGCATACAGGAGCATGTTCTCAATAGTTAGCAGCTGGATGTTCTGATTGAAGTATGTCTTTTGAGGGATCCAGTTACAGATACACTGTATCCTGAGAGCAAAATGGGATTTGAAGAACAAATTCAAACTTAGTTTATGTGAAACATAATTAACTGAGTGGTAAGATTTACATTTGATGTCTTCTAATTCCTGATATTCTTTTTCCCCCTCATATCACTGTCACGCCTCACATGGCTACTTAATTTGATCTCACCGGGGAAGCTTATATCTGCTTTAATTCTAGACACTTAATTTTCAAACTTTAATTCTGTCCTCTTCAATTTGGCAAATGGTTTAAGGAGATGGGATTCTCACTCTGACTGACATAGGAAAAAGAATGGTCCAGGAATAAGATGTAAAACCAGTACCCAAAAGACGATATCATCTCTTTAAAAGACAAAACTTTTGCCCCCTATGGCTGAGTGACAGGAAACTCCCATGATGAGAAAGCCTGTTTTAAAATCATCCTCAGAAATCCTACCGCTGTACTGTACTTGGCTAGGGACAGCTTACTGGACGTTAGATAATAGACCTCACAATGGCTCAGTGGCCAATCTTAGGCCCTATTACTGAAATGAAGTGGTACTGTATTCAGTTTTATATAGGCCATCTGTAACTCTACTCAAAACTCTATAAATAAGATGGGGTATTCATCTCCCACTTCTCTCAATGGCAGAGATGGCCCCGAGCTGAATGGGATTTCTGAGGAGAGAGACGGAGCCAGAGAAAAGAGAGAATACGTTTCTCAGATTGACTGGTGTCCTAAATCTATAATCCAGACAGACACATGTAGGTCTGGACAAGAAAAATAATTGAACAAGTGAAGAATGGCCTCTTTTTCTGAACGATGAGAATTGCTGAAATGTTTTCACTTTGAACTAGAATGGTTGATTCTCCTACGTACCTGTGATAAGGCATTACTTCAGGTGTGCAAAAGTTTTAATTCTAGGAAGTTCCCACTTTAACAAGGGAGATAGTTCAACTTCTGTAGTAACATCACATGTATTAGATTGTGAGTCATCCTACAGTGCTCTGGGCAGTACTGATGGGTCATGAGGAGTTTCTGCTCCCAGTATGGTTCCACTTTTGCTTTGAATTGTGGGATAATAACATAACAAGACCACAAACAACATGCTTTACACAAGCTTGGGCACTTGGGATAGCAGAGTCCTCTAGGATACAGCAGCAGGTGTTCTCAGCAGCCTCGGGCCCCAGGGGGCCACCTGGCCCACTATACACTCACACACACATCCCAGGAGCCGGCTCACAGACAGGACAGAACAGCTCAACAACACAGAAATTCACTGAGGAAACAGCCACAGTCTCTGCTCTGCAGAAATAGAACAGAGGTAAATGGGACAGTCAGTGGTATGTGTCAGACAGAGTTTAAGTATGGGAGCCAGTCTGTAGTGCTTGTGTCTGTGTGAGAAAAGAGTACGAGAGTCAAAAAGATGGTGAATTAACAGTGATTCTGTTCTTAAATGGCAGTAGTAGGTGTAATTATCGCACAGATTATACTGTCTTGTTAAGGGGTAGATATTCTCTTTACTGACTGATAATATATACAGTAGGTGTACACACACACACACACACACACACACACACACACACACACACACACACACTCACAAACACACTTTGCATTCCTTCCTTTGTGTGCAGAAATCCAGTGACCTCCCAGTGTTTGACATTCCCTCCTTATATAGGCCAGTCCTTTGTTAATTAGGGTGAATGATTTTATTGCTCAGTTAATTAGCATGGCTTTAAAGTTTGGTGACACCTGACCAAAATACATGTTCAGAAGTGACACAGAGTTTCCATGTGAGCTGTGGTCCAGACTGGGGGTCAGTAGGGTGTTGTGGCTAGCAGACAGAGGCTGTAGGGTTTGATAGATGACTGACTATGGTCCATTACTCACACACTGCCACTCACAGGCACAACTCCCAGTGCATGCTGGGAGCAGGTAGGGAGTTATGGACACAGCCAATGAGATGTGAGAAGAAGGGAGGGTTGTTACTGAGAGAACTACTGGGCCATACAGGGTCCTGTGTGGCTCAGTTGGTACATCATGATGCCTGCAATGCCAGGGTTGTGGGTTTGATTCCCACACGAGACCAGTACAGAAATGTATGTACTCAGTACTGTAAGTTGTTCTGGATAAGAGTGTCTGTTAAATGACTCAAATGTTATAAATGAGACAGTAACAGTTCTTCCCTCAGACCCCTAATGTTTACCCTTTACCTATGAACACAGTTGCTGAAAAGGTGGAAAGGAGAAGGTAGGGAAACCCAGGTGTTATATAATACTGGGTAGACACAATGATACTTTTAGTCTTTCCTCTGCAATATAGGCCTTGTCCAGATCTGAGCTCCCTCAGCTGGGTAAAAGCAATGTACACACAGCATACGCTTTCTGTCTGACAATGCTTTTTCCATACGTTGTCAAAACCTCCTCGATAATCTAAACTCACAGAGGCGAGTGAAAGAGAATGTTTGTCTTGGCTTCAAATGTGCCAGGCAGAAATTAGGCATGTTTAAGAATAACAAGGCATGTCAAAGTTCTGCAGTAATGTTGAAATGTCCCATTAGTGAAAGAAGAGAGGAGGAGTGTTAAGGAGCAGTTGGAGGCTGTTGGCTTTCTGGCACCCAGGCAGTGTGTAGGGATCAAAGGTCATACACATCCTTACACTAATATTCCCACACAAAGGCTACCCTCTCTCCCACTCACCACAACTCTGGCATTAGGGAAACACTTTGGTTTTCCACAAGAATGATGACTCAGACAGAGGCTTCGGTACATTTAGTTTTCCACTATATTTATTTTCGCTCTCTTTTTACAGTATAAGTAGGGAAACAGCCAACTGTTTAATGCCCATTCACAATTCACAGCACTGTGATAAAATATGTTTCAGTCGTGAATAAAACCCAGTAACAGAAGTCAACCGGATCAATTTGTATCTGTTCAGGAAACAGACCATTAGTAAATAATCAAATATATAACTCAATGAGCCAAGTCTCATGTTGTACATCGAGCCAGTTAGGCTTCCTCTCCCAGCATGTTTTCTAATGAGCCAGTTAATATCTTTCTCTGGGCTCATACCAGTGGTACTACTGCCAATAGGGTGCAGCCTTCAGATGGACAAAACTCAGGAGAAAGCAAATAAAGCCAATGTTTCATATCTAGTGATAGTGAATGAATACTCCATTCATCAGTGTTCTCTATCCTCAGTCCAATGTTCTCTCATATATGAGAACAGTAAATGGTCTGCAGTATGTGGTCTATGCCACTGAGAGGGAACATGTCAGTGGAAAGTGACAGAGGTTAAACTGCAGGGGAACTGTGAGGGAACTCAAACCACCATCCTTAGTTTTTAAGATCAAGGAAAGGCTAGACCTAGTTTACTGTCTATTACTTCTATTTATCTGGCAAGAACAGTTGGCCGGTATGTTTGCGCTAATGGTTGTCCAACTCCTACACAGGTCTTTATCGTAGTCTTTCATGTCAACAAGGAACACATCCACCCACCACAATCAGGAGATTCTGTATCATAACATTCTCAGCTTCCTTTTATCTAGACTCACAGAACAGAATAGAACTGGTATGTAAAGCTGGAACCCTTCATCGAATCAAAGATGCGGCTGGAACTCTGTCAAGAAAGAAACGTAATGAGATGTGAGGCGTTCCGAGTCAGCCCCGTTGAGAGTTCCCCCCTGTTCCCCCTGCTTCCCCTGCCAAACGTCTGAGGCCGGCCGCAGGTCAGCACTGCTCTGTGATTTATGTGCGTCTTTATCAGACATAATGAGCCTTTTCAAAATTAGCTTATCAGAAGCCAGCCAGCGCTTTGTCAGTCCTGACCCACGCAAACACAGCTGCTTCTTAACGATGGCGAACCCGGGGTTTCTGTTTAATGGGCGGATATCGCGGCTACGGTCGCAGGCGGCCGCAGCTTGTTATGCCATCTCTTGAGAACGGCTCTCACCTCGGCACAGGAACGCACCGGCTTCATTCTCTCCCTGCTTCCACAGCCCTTTGAGTTTTTAGAGGGATGGTAAATCACCTTTCTATATAGCCATCCGCTGACTGCAGGTGTCAACATTGTTCATGGAAATGAGACATTTTATCACTGAGTCTACTGAGCACCGTGCATCTGTCTAAACTCCAGCTATCATCAGCTTAGTCACCACAAAAGTGACCCACCTGGGGAACTGAAGCCTTAAGAATCCCATTATGCTGAACGTTCATTCTACCCTCCCATTTAGACCCTCTGAACCTGCTGAAGTGCTCTGCTGCAGACATTTAGCTTGTATTTCTGAATGCATGATTGACAGGATTTGGCTGAACCCTTCAATCTACAGATTCATGAATGTGGCAATTCATCAGCAGTGGAGGCAGGATATCACTTTGACTGTTTACGAAGACAGTTTAAAAGGCAAGGTTATACTGTAATTAAAAGGAACTCTCTATTCACCCTTCTGTTTATTAGTGTGTCAGACCCACTGGGCACAAACTGGTTTAATCAACTTTGTTTCAACATCATTTGTCAAGGTATTGTGACGTGGAATCTACGTGGAAAATACATTGGATTTGACAAACTGTAGTTTTGAGTGTGAAATTTCAACAACAGGATTATGTTGTCATGGTAACCACCTTTTAACATAGACAAACCTTGCATAAAATATGTTGAACTTGCTCCTCTAAAACAACATCAGAGATGTTCAACGTTATATCCACTATCATGAAAAACTATAGGCTGGGCAGCATCTACAGCTACCCGTTGGTCTCCCATCCATGGTTTTAACTAAGCCCAGCCTGTTTAGCTATGATATTTGTCACTGACAATTACCAATGTGCTATAGTGAGAGTGATTGTTGAGTGAGCTCCACTTAAAAACTAAATAGATTCACTGTTGCTATCGAAGTCATTCCAAAGGGTAGGTTTAACATTGCAAATGAAATGTGACCAAACTTTGGCACTTGATACGTCTGATTCAATATGCAATCAACTTATCTACAAGAACAGAGTAAACTCTGAATGAAGTTCAATTGTTTACTACCAAAGACGCAACGGCCGAATATGCGCCCCTTGAGTGGTGCAACTGTATATGTACCTCACGAGAGGCGCAGCGCTCTCATATCCAAGCAAAGCTCACCCACGCCCATACAATGATATACTTCAGTAGCTTTCTGACTGAACATAGACCCTTTCACCCTGATATAAGACCTTTTCAGTCATTTCAATAGTTTCACTGTCCCTTGGACCACTTCCTCTTCTCGTCTGGGTTCAATAGATCTTGGGGCCACTTCCTCTTTTCGTCGGGTTCAATAGCTCTTGGGGCCACTGGCTCTTATCGTCTGGGTTCAATAGCTCTTGGGGACACTTCCTCTTGTGGTTGAGCCAGATAGCACATCATTGATTTCAGGTCACAGGGGTACACAAACACTTTCCCAAACTTGCTCACTAATATCGCAACACTTTTCTCTTCTCACATGCTGACCACAGCACTCACGTTATGTCCGCTCGCGTTACGTCCATTCGCGTTGCAAAATAAATGTACATATACATGTTATTCAGTCATTGCGTCTGCGTAGCCAGGCGCTAAAATAGAATTTGGTTCTATTTGTGACACTTGATGCACTGCAAGTCCCGCCTCTCCCATCTCCTCATTGGTTTTTAGGAGCATATACCATAGTGGGTGATTGAAAGATGAACTGAGGTCCACACTCCAGTCCAGTTCAGTTGGTGGTGGTAATGCACCTTAAAGTTGGTGCCAACCACCATATACAGTCCAAAGAAGAAGAAGAAACCTGAAGGAGGAGAGAATACTAGAAGCAAACTCAGTTCACCCTTTTATCTGTGGATTAATTGACGAAGGAGAGGACCTTGTGCATTTCAGGTAAAATAACAACCCAATTTTTATATCCCAGGACAAATTAGCTTGCAACAGCTAGCTAGCTAAATTGCCATAAATGTTTTTTATTTTATTTCAACCTGCGTGTCCTGATCGCTAGTGGTGTGGGTGGACAAAATCAACATGCCGGTCTATTCTTCATGTCATAATTTGACTTTATACACCAAAACATCTCAAAGGCTTAAATCCTAACTCCAATTAAACTTAGTCACACTAAAGGAATTATTTACAACCCATCAACTCATATATCAACTATGTAGCATTTGCCAAGTCATCAACAGCTATTGTTTCAATGCAACCCAGAATTCAACAAAAAATAGACAGTACAATAGGACTAGGGTTTCAAGCTCTGGTTATTAATTTTGTATTACAGTAAATAATACAGTAAATAATACAGTTAATCAAGTTAAGGCTATCTTGCAAACGAATGTAACATTCAACCTTAAAATGAGTAAGACATCCATGGTCACATGTTTAGGTTACTGTAACTATAGATATCTTCTTATTAAACATTACACATTCATCTTATAAAACGTGTATATCCAAGATAGGTCATCGCAGCTCTGTGAAGATCTTCACAATTGCTGTAATAATCTGCACAATCCAGGTAATTTGGTTATGCTATTAGATGAAGCACAGTGATAACACATTAATCTGTTGTGTGTATATATAAAGAAAATATCAGACATTGTATTCCCATTTGAGCTTTTCTGTGTTTTACATGGGTGATAGCGCAGTGATAGACATTTGGGTGACAACTAAATGAAAAATCAAACATTGTTTTTTCATTGGAATTTGGTTGTGCTTTTACATGGTTGAATGCATAGTGATAACACATTGGACATTTCAACTAACTTCTGGCTGTCTTTTTTAATGGGTAAATATAGGTTTTAATCTCATTGATCAATGTCTCAAGTAAATATTACTAAGTTCTCCACGTTGAAATGATGTTGTGCGCCCAGTGGGAAGATCTAGTGCTTGAATAATTAGGTTCACAGGCCGAAGAGGAGCAGGTAGTAACAAAACACTCACAATGAGGTGTGTAAGTAGAGGAATGACTCATAGATGAGTCATTATTTCATTTTTTTTTTTTTTACAAGATCCAAGTTTGAATAATTTCTAAATGAATATGCATATGCCAGTAAAACTTCAAGAGATCAATAATAATGTTCCAGGTGACTATTCATCGAGCCTAAACCCTTCAGAGCATAAGGTCACTGAAAGGTTGCTGGTTTGAATCCCTGAGCCAACTAGGTGAAAAATCTGTCAATGTCCCTTTGAGCAAGACACTGAACCCTAATTGGTCCTGTATGTCACTCTGAATAAGATTGTCTGCTAAATTACTTAAATGCACTTGAAACAAATGCCTTCTAATAAATGGCCATCCATATTCAATACAAATGGTCTCTCTGAAAAGCATTTTCATAAATGGCCTAACTCTGAGTCAATCTTCCATGTTGATTTGCCAGATTTTCATGATGTCTTGCATTTCCATAAATTGATGAGAAATGAGTGGCAATGGGAGAAACGTGATGCCACACAAAATGCTGAGAGGACTAGATTGTGGGGCTTTCAGAGTTAATTTTCGCAGGAAGCAAGTATCAACTTCCAATTCAGAGCTTCATTCTTCATTAGATTAATCCTAAGTGTTCAGTCATAAATGGATCCACTGGAAAATACTTAATTACAGAATTATGCAAATGAATTTTAAGATGTCAACTTCCTTTACCAATCCTCACAATTAAAAACTTGTAACCAACCACTAAATCAAGGAACTTTTTCCAACTGTTGAAATGCTGGGCATCCCCCCGTACAGTCACAGTAAGTCAGTTAAATGGCAATATTATTTACCATTCTCTAATTAATATCTCCAAGCTTCAGGTTTCCAGCATGCTTCACTGCATGATGCCTACAGAGCCAGACTTAGGACCACTTAGGGACACTGAAGACAGACCTGGACTTCCTCAGACTCTTCTTCAGAGTCACACGGATGTAGTTAGTACATAACATAACATTTTAAATAATGCACCAAAGTACATGGAAATCCATGTACTCAAGTTGCATATTTTTGTGCCTCGATTTTAACAAAACAAACAGGCTTGATGGACATCACTAAAAGGTAAGATTTGAGTGTCCTTGGATTAAGTACAGATACGTTCAGTATTGTGTTGTGCCACAACGGACAAGAAAATTTAGAGAAAAAGCTAAAGACTCCCTCCCTCCCTCGCTCTCACTAATCTCTTGATAAATGTCCCTCTAATATGTTCAGGAGCGAAATACGGAGAAACAGAGTTGTCTAATGGTTCCTCTGCCTCTCATATGACCGGTCCGTGGACACACTGTGTCCTTCAATGACTCATACTCTCCTTTATCTCATGATTTCAAGCCCATGGAAGCCGCAGCACACTAACCACTCTTTACGGAAAGCCAGAGCTATCAATTATTGGACACTCAGAGGCAACCAATATTTGGTCATCAGACACTGGATTGGTCACATGTGATCACCTGTTGCATTATGTTGGTTAATAATGATTTAATGGACAGAGGTCGTCTTAGATCAACAGTAACCTCATCCAGAGCAAGCTATTAATTACATCATTCAGCCTCTAAGTCTGTTTCAATATGAACAGGAGTGTAAAGAGCTGTATGCATGTGCCCTCCATACTGACAATACTACAATCCCTGTAGTTTCTTGTTTCTATTGCCTGTAAGTTACGTTACTGTATGTGGGTGATGAACAACTCATAAAAAATACTCATAGTCCATAGTTATGAATCAATCTGTTTTGAGATCACATTTTCTGCACAACAATGAACATCATATAATTGCAAAGACATCATGCTATTTAAAATTGTGAATGTAATACATTCAAAAGCCTGTGGTTGTGTGAGAAAAGTTAATGCAATCATTCAGCCTATCATCTTAAAAGCCAGCTATTATCCTTTGTGGGAGATTACTTTTCATAAGACCTCCGATTATACCGTTATCACCTTTAGGTAAGTCATCTGTTCCAACTTTCTATCCTGTTGCTGTGGTGAAAATGGTTGGATTCCAGTCATACTCTACGGCACAACCTAATCACTGAAATGTCAGGCTAGTCATCCCCTTCCCCTGCCCTGTTCCATTACAGACATACTTAAGGCCATCTGTAGGAGGGCTGGTATTAGACAAATCAAATTGACGGTGCTGGGTGACCCTGACTGAGATTCATATCAAAGGAGAACTTTAATGATGTTATGAGGAGAAGAAGCCAGAAGGATGTTCTCATCATAAACTCATTCTCCATTTCCTGCTGAAACCTCTTTTGCGGACCTTTTTTCAGAGAGGGATATTACATTGTCGTCCAAGACTCTCCCCTAGTATCCTCCTAAACTGTCCCACAGTGCTCTGACAGATGATGTTAAATCACCATGGGTTGGGGAACATGCAGCAGGGCTCCCTAGAGTTCACAGTGAAGTGGCTAACCTCAACGTTGTGGCTGGGAGCTCCATCCGATCATTTGCTCCACCATATTCTCTGGTCTATAATGTTTTTGACATACCACCCATACTGAGGTCATTTCCCCTATCTCCAATCAATCTGACAGCCTGGGACATACACATTGTGTCAATCATCAATCAAATGAAGGCCAGTTAGTGGTGTTCTGTTTTCTAGAACATACGTACACTCTTAGAAAAAAAGGTACTATCTTGAACGTAAAAGCATTTTTCGGCTGTCCCCATAGGAGAATCCTTTGAAGAACCCCTTTTGGTTCCAGATAGGACCCTTTCGGTTCCAAGTAGAACCCTTTTGGGTTCCATGTAGATCCCTTTCCACAGAGGGTTCTATATGGAACCCAAAATAGTTCTACCTGGAAAAGAAAAAGGATTCTAGCTGGAACCAAAATGGGGACAGCTGAAGAACCCCATTGGAACCCTTTTTCTAAGAGTGTACCTCGTTCACTTTGCTCTCAACTACATTCAATGAATGAAATGACATGAAGGCCCTTATAAGTAAACTGCAACATAATAATGTTCATTCTCATAGGTATATACCAATGTATTCGACAAATTGAGTAGGCTTAAGAGCAATTGCTAATTTTACAGGAGACAAAATAATGAATATGAGTAGAAGACCAAAACAAAAATTTCGCTCTAACTCCACCTGTATTCAAGCCATATCCCGTCATATCGCTGTGTTTGCCCAGCTAACACAATTGACGCTGTGCACTGGGCCAGCCACTGCAGCTCCCCACTGCAGGGCTCGAGCTGCATATTAAGATACATGCACCCCCAAAAAATTATTTTGCTGTTTCCATTTTGTGCCCCTATGGTTCGCTGGAAGTCATCCCAGACAGTTGTGTCTTTCAGCAGGGTAACACGGGAATAAAACACGCCAGACACGCCAAAAAACGAGGCCAGCCAGATCAAACAGTGTATTAGAAATACCCTTGCACCTATCTATCAGCTTTCATACAACCGGTGTACAAAAACAAGACACTGTGATGTAGGGGCTAACACACTTTGAAATATTACTGTAAGTGAAATTAATTGTTGGGCTGTGAGTGCCAGGACATCCCAGGTGTTACTGTGAAAATACCATCTGGTTCATTAATTGGAAGTTATTCCAGACGATTACTGATCCTCTCAGGACCGGGGCAGGCACATCTCTGCATGCTGGATATCATAAGTAAGACACATCAACAAAACATTAAGAACACCTGCTCTTTCCATGACATAGACTGACCAGGTGAATCCAGGTGAAAGCTAGGATCCCTTATTGATTATTGAGAATGCATTAAAACATTGATTATTGCAACAAAAATGAATAGCTTACTCTCGAGACGATGTTTAGAGGTCCAAGGGCTGGTCAAAATAGAACATTGTGCTTGATCAACAACAAGGAGAACTATGGTTTTATCCAGCATGTTTAGATCCACAGAAATACAATCATGATTCTATTTCTATGGTTAGATTACTGGTTACAATTTGAGCCTATAAAAAGAATGTAGCAACATGCTGGGTCCACACCTTCTCACCCATCCCCCTTCAGTACCGGACCTGTTGGGGTGAGATCGGAGACCTGCCCCAGACCCTGCCCCCTGTAACCTTGAGAGGGAGCCATTGCCCCCAACCCCTTACGGCCTCACCCCCATCACTTACCCCTGTCTCCCAGGGGAGGTCAACAGGGCTCTGGAGTGGGACTTTGCACATGTCACCCAAAATGTTTTTTTTACATTATTTGTTGTTGCTCTGGACCCTGTGTCATACACAAGTGGTTGTTTCTCATGCTTCTTATGTCATATTATCCCAAACTCCATACTCCTCTCCTGGCCCTGACCCTACCCTCTAGACGTGCAGTCTGGTCATTGATAAAGCCCCATTTCCCCTGTAGTGTACCTTTAAGGCTTTAAGTGTACCTTATAGCAGGATGTGGGGATGGTGAGCCTCATTTGGGGAGTGAGTGATGGATTCTGTTGGTATGTCTGTCTTATGGATAATCAATGTGATCTCACTGAAAACAACTAATCAATCCCCCAGATCTCTACATCATCTGGCCTGTCTAGGGCCTTGACTGATGGTGACACCTGTAATTAGATTCAGTTTGTGAAACAACAGGCAAGAAACTATCCAGAAAGAATGAGACAATTATTTACAATGGTAATGCACAGATTTAGACACACCTTATATTTTTTGGGGGAAGAAGATGAGTTCCTCTAAGGTGTTTTATTGAATTTAGCAGGTTGTTTCCTTTTAGCTACCCAACATCCCTCACTCTTTCTGGTCTATCCATCACACACACAGCCACATGCACGCACACGCACACGCACACGCACACCAAAGTGTCAAAAAATTATGGGTTTCTTCACACACCTCGGGGCTCAGTCGACCCCTGTGCCAGATTAAATCTGACGCTTGTGACCGCGCCTGACAGGGGAAAAATGAAAGAGGAGGAAAAAAAACTCCATGGTAGGCAGGCTAGTGACAGACTAATTAGGGCCTTCCTGTGAAGCACTTTATTTTCATATTTACTTCAGAGCGACAATGGCCAAACACAAAGCTAACCCTAACAGCTCACATTACTTAGGCTGCTCTCTCTCTCATTCACACACACACACACACACACACACACACACACACACACACACACACACACACACACACACACACACACACACACACCCCACACATCACACCACCAGACACACACACCACAGACACACACACACACACAGAGACACACACACACACACACACTCACACACACACACACAGATCAACAGATTTGCTGAGAAAATACCCCTTATGGCCTTTGGACCGAAATAACAATTGCAGGGCACAAGCTTTTTACCACTTAAAACACAGACAATGTAGGTAGGTGGCAGGGATATTTGGCGGATAATGGCGCTTGAGGAGATAGCTGCCGTTTTACGATTTCCTAACCAATTGTGCTATTGTGTGTGTTTTCTTGCGTTATTTGTAACTTATTTTGTAGACAATGTTTCTGCCACCGTGTATTTTGAACGAAAAGAGCTTCTAGATATCAGGACAGCGATTACTCACCCCGTACTGGAGGAATACTTTTTCTTTAGTCAGACGCAAAGGATTTACTTCAGATGCCCGACAAGGCCCTCATCCCCGTCATTCGCAGGAGAAAGACTGAGATATCGAGGATGACGGTCTGGGTGCCTTGTAAGGATCTGACGGCGAGTGGGTAATTTCCCTTTACCATCAGTCCTATTAGTCAACGTACAATCAACGGATAATAAAATAGACGAACTACGATCATGTATATCCTACCAATGGGACATTAAAAACTGTAATATCTTATGTTTCACCGAGTCATGGCTGAACGACGACATGAATAACATGCAACTGGCAGGATGTACGCATTTTCGGCAGGATAGAACAGCGGGCTCTGGTAAGACAAAGGGTGGCGATCTATGTATATTTGTCAACAACAGCTGGTGCACGAAATCTAAGGAAGTCTTTAGGTTTTCCTCGCCCGAGGTAGAGAATCTCATGATAAGCTGTAGACCACACTATTTGCCAAGAGAGTTTTCATCTAAATTCTTCGTAGCTGTCAATTTCCCAACACAAACCGATGCTGGCAGTAAGACCGCGCTCAATGAGCTGTATACGGCCATAAGCAAACAGGAAAACGCTCATCCATAGGCGGCGCTCCTAGTGGCCGGGGACTTTACTGCAGGACAACTTAAATCCGTTTTACCTCATTTCTACCAGCATGTTAAATGTGCAACCAGAGGAAAAAAACTCTAGACCACCTTTACTCCACACACAGAGACGCGTACAAAGCTCTCCTTTGCCCTCCATTTGGCAAATCAAATCAAATCAAGTTTATTTTATATAGCCCTTCGTACATCAGCTAATATCTCGAAGTGCTGTACAGAAACCCAGCCTAAAACCCCAAACAGCAAGCAATGCAGGTGTAGAAGCAAATCTGACCATAATTCCATGATTCTTGCTTACAAGCAAAAACTAAAGCAGTGACTCGATCAATAAAATAGTGGTCAGATGAAGCAAATGCTAAGCTGCAGGACTGTTTTGGTAGCACATACTGGAATGTGTTCTGGGATTCTTCCGATGGCATTGAGGAGTACACCACATCAGTCACTGACTTCATCATTGATGACATCGTCCCCATAGTGACCATACGTACATACCCCAACCAGAAGCCATGAATTACAGGCAACATCCGCACTGAGCTAAAGGGTAGAGCTGCCCCTTTCAAGGTGCAGGACTCTAACCCGGAAGCTTACAAGAAATCCCGCTATGCCCTCCGAAAAACCATCAAACAGGCAAAGCGTCAATACAGGACTAAGATTGAATCGAACTACACCGGCTTCGACACTTGTCGAATGTGGTAAGGCTTACAAACTATTACAGACTACAAAGGGAAGCACAGCCGCAAGCTGACACGAGCATGCCAGACGAGCTAAATTACTTCTATGCTCGCTTCGAGGCAAGTAACACTGAAACAAGCATGAGAGCATCAGCTGTTCCAGATGACTGTGTGATCACACTCTCCATAGCTGATGTTAGTAAGACTTTTAACATGTCAACAGTCACAAGGCCGCAGGGCCAGATGGATTACCAGGACGTGTACTCCGAGCATTTGGCAATTGTCTTCACTGACATTTTCAACCTTTCCCTGATTAAGTCTGTAATACCAACATGTTTCAAGCAGACCGCCATAGTCCCTGTACCCAAGAACACTAAGGTAACCTGCCTAAATGACTACTGATCCATAGCACTCATGTCTGTAGCCATGAGTTGCTTTGATCTACTCCAAGATCTACTCCAATTTGCATACCACCCCAACAGATCCACAGATGATGTAATCTCTATTGCACTCCACACTGCCCTTTCCCACCTGGACAAAAGGAACACCTAAATGAGAATGCTATTCATTGACTACAGCTCAGCATTCAACACCATAGTGCTCTCAAAGCTCATCACTAAGCAAAGGACCCTGGGACTAAACACATCCCTCTGCAACTGGATCGTGGACTTCCTGACGGGCTGCCCCCAGGTGGTAAAGGTAGGTAACAACACATCCACCACGCTGATCCTCAACACGGGGGCCCCTCAGGGGTGCGTGCTCAGTCCCCTCCTTTACTCCCTGTTCACTCATGACTGCATGGCCAGGCACGACTCCACCACCATCATCACGTTTGCCAACAACACAACAGTGGTAGGCCTGATCACCGACAGTGATGAAACAGCCTATAGGGAGGAGGTCAGAGACCTGGCCGTGTGGTGCCAGGACAACAACCTCTCCCTCAATGTGATCAAGAAAAATGAGATGATTGAGGACTACAGGAAAAAGAGGACCGAGCACGCCCCCATTCTCATCGACCAGGCTGTAGTGGAGCAGGTTGAGAGCTTGAAGTTCCTTGGTGTTCACATCACCAACAAACTATCATGGTCGAAACATACCAAGACAGTCGTGAAGAGGGCAAGACAAAACCTATTCCCCCTCAGGAGACTGAAAAGATTTGGCATGGGTCCTCAGATCCTCAAAAGGTTCTACAGCTGCACCATCGAGAGCATCCTGACTGGTTGCATCACTGCCTGGTATGGCAACTGCTTGGCCTCCGACCACAAGGCACTACAGAGGGTAGTGCGTACGGCCCAGTACATCACTAGGGCCAAGCTTCCTGCCATCCAGGACCTCTACACCAGGCGGTGTCAGAGGAAGGCCCCAAAAATTGTCAAAGACTCCAGTCACCCTAGTCATAGACTGTTCTCTCCGCTACCGCATGGCAAGCGGTACCGGAGCGCCAAGTCTATGTCCAAAAGGATTTCTACACCCAAGCCATAAGACTCCTGAACAGCTAATCAAAGGGCTACCCAGTCTATTTGCATTGCCCCCTCCCCTCTTTTACGCTGCTGCTACTCTCTGTTTAATATCTATGTGTAGTCACTTTAACTCTACCTACATGCACATATTACCTCAATTACCTCGACTAACCGGTGCCCCCACACATTGACTCTGTACCGGTACCCCCTGTATAAAGCCTCGTTATTGTTATTTTACTGCTGCTGTTTAATTATTTGTTACTTTTATTTAAAAAAAATTGCTTATCTGTTTTTTACTTAACACTTATTTTTCTTACAACTTCATTGTTGGTTAAAGGCTTGTAAGAAGCATTTCCCTGTAAGGTTGTATCCTGTTGTATTTGGCGCATGTGAGAAATACAATTTGATTTGATTTGTTTGGGATCATTCTGATTGATAAAGAAAGGCGCCCTCTCCTGGCTGAGTGATACATCACGTCCTCCAGTGTAGGTCCTGCTGTAAAACCATAATCTCAATCTGCAGCTGATGTGAGACCAAAAATGGCTACATGACTCCATGGCTACATGACTCCAATGTCCGAGCAAATATGTTTATTAACCCACCATCGGTCTAGGGAAGACTGGGCATGAGCACATTAGCGTTACGATGTGAAATATAGGCTGTATAATTCAACATGTTGCTTTTCCATGATTCATGTGCCATCCATTTCCTGTCCTGTGTTGTTGAGTGATCTATCCCCAAGGATAATTACAGTCTTCAACGTTTAGCTTTTTCCTGCTATTTCCTGCCCCATGAAATAAGTCCTCGCTGAGACTATTTATCACTCTTTTACCACAATGCTGTTCCTCTAAATATAGGCTGCTCAGGTTTGCTAAAGTGGAGAGCCCTGCCTTCCAACAACAATCACAGATATGGTCAGAGTCGCTTGATTATAGCATTTCAAATTACCTTTTGCATGTACAAAAACAAAATCCATCAGCACGTGGGCTCCTAAACTCAATGTTTAGTTTGATTGATGCTGCTGAGGTGGGTAGGGCCTACAGAACCTAACATGTGAATATTCAAATTGTAGAACAAGCCATGGTGTCGATTAATAGCTGTCATGTGGATTGAACATGTACACTGAAACAGTCGAATACAAGCAAAAGTGCACCGTTGAAAAGACCTGTGAATCATTGTAATGAACTCTTAAGTGGGCTAAATCCGGGTCACATAGTGTTTCTTAGTAGTCATAAACAAATCTACTTTGAAATAAAAGTATACATCTCACACATGGTTATGGGCTTAATTAAAGAATACATCTGTACCATGTCAGATACAGAATTGAAATGTATTCCATTTTGAGTCTGCATTCAAATATTTCACTTTATATACATCACAGAAGACTGAAATATAACAAAACTGTTTGACATTGAAACACCTGATTTTCGGTGTAAAAAAAAAGGTTTATTAATTATGAAATTATGAAGAATATTAATAACATTCCACTCATGGGGCCACAAGGTAATTTGACTGCAGGAAAGGGCTACAAAGTACATTACTTACAGATTTATGGTAGAACTACAGTATATATAAGCCTGGAGGTACAGTTGAAGTCGAAAGTTTACATACACCTTAGCCAAATACATTTAAACTCAGTTTTTCACAATTCCTGACATTTAATCCTTGTAACAATTCCTTGTCTTAGGTCAGTTAGGATCACCACTTTATTTTAAGAATGTGAAATGTCTTTCATCACATTCCCAGTGGGTCAGAAGTTTACATACACTCAATTAGTATTTGTTAGCATTGCCTTTAAATTGTTTTACTTGGTCAAACATATTGGGTAGCCTTCCACAAGCTTCCCACAATAAGTTGGGTGAATTTTGGCCTATTCCTCCTGACAGAGCTGGTGTAACTGAGTCAGGTTTGTAGGCCTCCTTGCTCGCACACGCTTTTTCAGTTCTGCCCACAAATGTCCTATGGGGTTGAGGTCAGGGCTTTGTGATGGGCACTCCAATACCTTGACTTTGTTGTCCTTAAGCCCTTTTGCCACAACTTTGGAAGTATGCTTGGTCTCATTGTCCATTTGGAAGACCCATTTGCGAACAAGCTTTAACTCCCTGACTGATGTCTTGAGATGTTGCGTCAATATATACACATAATTTTCCTGCCTCATGATGCCATCTATTTTGTGAAGTGCACCAGTCCCTCCTGCAGCAAAGCAACCCCACAACATGATGCTGCCACCCCCGTGCTTCACGGTTGGGATGGTGTTCTTCAGCTTGCAAGCCTCCCCCTTTTTCCTCCAAACATAACGATGGTCATTATGGCCAAACAGTTCTATTTTTGTTTCATCATACCAGAGGACATTTCTCCAAAAAGTACAATCTTTGTTCCCATGTGCAGTTGCAAACCGTAGTCTGGCTTTTTTATGGCGGTTTTGGAGCAGTGGCTTCTTCCTTGCTAAGCGGCCTTTCAGGTTATGTCGATATAGGACTCGTTTTACTGTGGAAATAGATACTTTTGTACCTGTTTCCTCCAGCATCTTCACAAGATCCTTTGCTGTTGTTCTGGGATTGATTTGCACTTCGCACCAAAGTACGTTCATCTCTAGCAGACAGAACACGTCTCCTTCCTGAGTGGTATGGTGGCTGCATGGTCCCATGGTGGTAATACTTGTGTACTATTGTTTGTACTGATGAACGTGGTACCTTCAGGCGTTTGGAAATTGCTCCCAAGGATGAACCAGACTTGTGGAGGTCTACAATTTTTTTTCTGAGGTCTTGGCTGATTTATTTTGATTTTCCCATGATGTCAAGCAAAGAGGCACTGAGTTTGAAGGTAGGCCTTGAAATGCATCTACCGGTACACCTCCAATTGACTCAAATTATGTAAATTTGTCACGTTCCTGACCTATTTTTATGTTATTTTGATTATGTTTAGTTGGTCAGGGCGTGAGTTGGGGTGGGCATTGTATGTTGTGTGTGTTTTGGTTAGTCTATGGGTGTTGTATGTGTATGGGATAGAGTATTGTTAGGTTGTCTAGTTATGTCTATGGCTGCCTAGATTGGGTCTCAATCAGAGACAGCTGTCATTCATTTGTCTCTGATTGGGAGCCATATTTAAGGTAGCCATAGGCAGTAGYCTTTTGTGGGTAGTTGTCTTGTTTAACGTTTGTTGCTTGTCTGTGCACTTGCGTTATTTAGCTTCACGATCATTTTTTGTTTGTTTGTATAGTGTTTTCGTTTCATGTTCATCTTCGTTCATTTATTAAAAGAAGATGGCTTATTTTCCTCATGCTGCGTTTTGGTCCGAATCTCTTCCACACGATCGTGACAAAATTAGCCTATCAGAAGCTTCTAAAGCCATGACATTTTCTGGAATTTTCCAAGCTGTTTAAAGGCACAGTCAACTTAGTGTATGTAAACTTCTGACCCACTGGAATTGTGATAGTGAAATAATCTGTCTGTAAACAATTGTTAGAAAAATGACTTGTGTCATGCACAAAGTAGATGTCCTAGCCGACTTGCCAAAACTATAGTTTGTTAACAAGAAATTTGTGGAGTGACTCCAACCTCAGTGTATGTAAACTTCCGACTTCAACTGTATGTTTGTACATACATCTCCTGAGTCTTCTCTTTGGTGGTCGGTCAGAGAGGTGATTTATTTGACACTTAAACTACACAATGCCTTGTTAAACGAGGGTTCTCTCACATCCTTCCTTTCATGAAATATTCATCATGCATAGTCATTAAGATTTAGTTGCACAAGTATGCATGTCTATACGAAACTCAAGGCAAGTGCGTACTGGAATCATAAGAAATGTCTAGTGCATGTTTGACTTTGGTGGTCAACTCTGAGGAAATGAAGGTAAAATGGTCACACTTTTACAACTTGATGTTTATTTGACAATGTGTCACTCTGTGTAAACCACGAAATGACCTGTAAACACACACTTCACCTGCAATCTTAACAATGGTAACACTCGATCCTTATCTGCAAATTACAATTTTCACAAGGTTTGTGTTCCATTTCCATGTAATAATTTGTATATTGTCATCTGTTGTCATGAGAAAGGCCTGGAAAGTGTTTATATTCCAAATACCAAAAAGAGGAAATCATGAAAATGACTTAGACCTTTGAACTAAGGTTAGGTTTCGATTAAGTGAGGTGCGAGCGGTCACGTCAAAATGACCATCGAGGTCATCCTGACAGGGTGAGTGGGTCATGAGTGGTGGGAAAATATCTGACAGGAAGTGGTAAGCAATGAGGGTCACAGTAAAGGGTTGTGACAAGGAAACCCTCACAGGTCTGGTGTATAGGGCACTGGAGGCCCTTGTTCACATACAAATACTAATGAAAATAACTCCCTTTATCTGAATCGCTGATAGAGTTGACTTTGTATGATGAATATGCATTTCCCTATAGATCCATGATTTATCATACTTTAGGTTATAAGCTCATATGATATCACTGTCATGTTTATAGCACAAGAATCGCTCTCCATTCAGATTAAATACACACCGTTTATCTGTCTTGATTTAAGCAGGGTTTTGACAATGTACAGTATGGTTATTTCTACTCTTATCATATGTCCCCAGCAGTATCTATGTCCTCTCTTCCTGCGAAAAACTAACTCAAATCATGTTTCCTGTGATCCCGTGGAGCAAGCCTGGCCCTTATTTATCCATAAAACAAGAGCTTCGTTTTGGCTGGGAAGATCACGAAGTGCCTGGAATGGGATCATGTATCACTGTTCATTCCCAGAATTTGGAAAAAACACTTTCCAGGTAGACCGAGAGTGAACTTCCAAAATGAAGAATAACGTTTCACGGGAATGCCACTCAACTGTGTTAGCTGATAAAAAAAACATGTTTTGAGTTAGGCCCAGACATAATATGTTTAAAAGCTTATAAACAGTCTAGCAGGGTCTGGTTAAAATGAAACGAGGGAACATTTACAGTATATACCCATAGTCACATATTGTCTGGTATGCTCCTGGGTACAGACTCCTTAGGCGAACATTAACACACACTATGGGAGAAAAATTGCAACTTTTCTCAGAAATGTATGAAAACAACTCCAGAATGAAACTATTGTTGTATCTTATGGCTGTCACGGTCATTTAATAACGACTGGTGAGCAGAAATACAAGATAATTTGACCTTCACAACCAATTTTAGGGTCTGTGGAGGCAGAGGCGTAGCCAGAGGGGTGTCCGGCAATTTGATGTTGATTGACATCTCATTTCACCTCTTGTTGAAGGAAGCGTTTATTTTGAAGTTTTCAAATCAAGGACGAGGAACAGAGAATATTAATGTTGGTTGCGAGATACATAAGAATAAGAAGAACATACAGAAGAAGAAGAGAGAATATTTCCACGGCTCTACAAGCTCTTTTCGCGATTGGTGAAAGCATCATATTTGAAGTAAGTTTTAAGGTTAAGCATCGGGTTTAGGTTTCCTGAACAGCTTTTACGAAAGTTGAGTCGCTGTGTAAGTTAACGTTAGACCTTTGGCTTCATTAACAGACAGTTAATCAGATAAGAGAGATCGGTTCCCAATTTAGCCTAACATTATGTTCACATCTGTACTAGTAATACACGCATATACAGTGCAGTGTCGTAACTTACAGTATACGAATGTTGAGCTAATGAGCTACAGCTGTCAGTGTTCAGCAAGTTAACATTCAGCAATTTGAAATCCATTAACTCAGTTAGATTTTCGTACTTGAACTCAAATCTAACAATTGTTATTATCAATCTGTTAATGTTACTCAAAAGATTACCACAATTTGCAGATAAAATGTTTGCTATCGTAAGGGGGAAGAAATGTATAGCTAGCTAAGTTACTTACTGCAAAGTAGGGCTAGCCATGATATAACTAGTAACTTAGGCTGGTAGTTGATTTTAAGGTACAGTTATGATAATGGGGATTTGTAATTAAGATTGAGATTGGACTAAAATAAGGGAAATTGGATGCTTAGATGTAACCATAGACTGTCTTGTTTTTGCATAGGGTCAATTAAACATGAAAAGAAAGGGAGAGACTTATTTTTAAAGAAGCACAAACAGGCAGATCAGGTGCAAACAGACCCCAGCCCTTGCATCCCCACTGGACCCCAGAGCAGCTCCCTACCTGAGGCTAGTCAGAGTCAGTGTGGTCAGACTTCACAAGGACCCAGTCTACCACCACCAGGTCAGAGCATCTACCAGGCAGTCAGTCACATGCCCAGTTCAGAATTTAAGTTTAGCTTCAGTTTGTAATAGATGATTTTGTCAGATTAAGCCTCACTTTAAAATGTTGGTTGTTGATTCATGTGTGTTCTTGTTTTGATGGCTGTGGCATTTTATTGTGATTATACACTAATGGTTCTTGTGTTATTTTAATGTAATAGATGTATCAAGGGATGACACAGAGACCTCTGGCTCTGAGCAAGACAGTGAGCCAGAGCTGCCAGGAGATGGGAGCCCCTCCCAACTGCATCAAGCACCAGATATGCTGTTCCAAAAGGACCCAATGGTAGGCCAGGCCTATACTCTAAACTACACATTTTAGTTAGCAGCTGTTAGTATATAATCTTCTGGATCCCTTAATTATACATTTCCATAGAGATATGACACATTATTTAACGTGTATTTCAGACATTCAAGATCTAATTTTGAAAACATCCATGTTTGAAAACATTTCCCAGAACTCAGCATGGTACTAGGAAAAGGGCTTTCAACAGCTCCTGGTATAAGGACAATTCATGGCTTGAATATTCTGTAAGTCAAGGATCCACTTATTGTTTCGCATGTAGGCATTTTTCTCTGCCCAATACACCTGAATCTGCCTTCACATCACAGTAAGGTTTTTGTAACTGGAAAAAGGCGCTGTTTAAAGATTCTGGGTTTTGTCACGTTCTGACCTTAGTTCCTTTTTTATGTCTTTGTGTTAGTTTGGTCAGGGCGTGAGTTGGGGTGGGTAGTCTATGTTCCTTTTTCTATGTTGTTGTATTTCTGTGTTTGGCCTGGTATGGTTCTCAATCAGAGGCAGCTGTCGATCGTTGTCTCTGATTGAGAATCATACTTAGGTAGCCTGTTTTCCCCATTTTAGGTGTGGGTGTTTATTTTCTGTTTAGTGTCTGTTCACCTTGCAGAACTGTTTCGTTTTCTCATCGTTGTTATTTTGTGTAGTGTTCAGTTTTCAATTAAAATATGACAAACACTTACCATGCTGCATTTTGGTCCTCTTCTCCTTCACCAGACGAGAATCGTTACAGGTTTAAGCTCCATTCAAAAGAAAAGCATCATATCAATGCTATGTATGCTTGGAATCAGCATAAAAGGGATATTGACAGCAACTCATAAATGTTAGATGTCATAAATGAGGACCAGAAAAAGAAAGTGGAGAAAAACTGTACTTACATTAAAACAATTGCAGATGTGCTCCTGTTAACTGCCACTCAAAATATAGCGCAGAGAGGTCATCGAGAGTCTAATGACTCTCACAGCAAGTGTATTTTTTTTACAATCTTAGAAGAAACAGCAAAGCATGACCAATTCATATAGAAAATGATGATTGCATGTGGCAATGCTAAGTACACAAGCCACCAAATCCAGAACAAAGTTCTTGAGGGCTTAGCTGAAATGGTACAAAGTGAAATAAGAGAAGTTTATAGTGTAATTGCAGATGAAACCAAATATTTAAAGAAAAAATAACTAATGTCTTTAGTTGTGAGGTACAATTACAACGGGGCCATCCCCGAAAGCTATCTACACTTTCAGTCAGCTGAAAGCTTAGATGCAGCAGGTCTAACAAAAATGATAATTGATTGTCTTGAAAAACATGGTCTGGACTACAGAAATAATCTTGTGGGGCAGGGCTATGACAGTGCATCCGTCATGAGCGGAAAGCATTCTGCTGTGTCTGCACGGATTAAAAACAGTACAAGATTTGCATTTTATGTGCACTGTAATGTACATTGTTTGAATTTGGTTCTTGTCGATGCTGTAAAATCAGCGCCTGAGGCAGTTCACTTTTTTGCTCTCCTGCAGAAGCTTTATAACTTTGTATCTGGCTCGTACGTTCATCTCATATGGCTTGCAGTTCAGAAAGAGCTGTATCCACAGCAGCAGCCCAGGGAACTACAGAGACTTACGGATGTAAGGTGGGCATGCAGATACATGGCATGCCGTAATCTGAGGGACAGGCTTCCAGCAGTTCTGAGAGCGCTACAGGATATCACACTTGAAAATAGTGGTGATAGATCAGTGGAGGCAAGGGGCCTTCTTTCTCAGATAGATTTACATTTCATTGGGCTTTTGGTTACTTTTTGTAAAGTGCTTGGTGATGCCAAATGTCTTTCTGACATGCTCCAATCAAGCTCTCTTGACCTAGCAAGGGCTGTGGATCTAGTAGGTGCCCTTACAGACACATTACAGGACTACAGAAGTGAGGGTTACTTTGGAGAAATATGGAAAGAGGTTGAAGAGATTGCAGAGCACTGCAAAATAAGTGTACAAACAGTGTGTAAAAGACAGCCTAAAACAAGCTTAAGAACTCACAACTCATTGATGATGAGCACTGTAGGACAGAAAAATAGTGACCAAAGTGATGGTGAGAGCTTCCAAAGAGCTATCTTTTATCAGGTGCTTGACAGTCCTACAGCTGTGTCGCAGGGGCGTTTTTCAAAGAAGATTTGCGAGATAATGCAAGGGGTCCAGTCTCTCAACCCAAAAAGTACAACAGTCTTTAGTGAGGAGCCTCTGTTTGCCTTTGCTCAGACCTTTGAGTCAGATTTAGAGGACCTCAAAGATGAGGTTCATCAAACCAAGAGGCTTCTTGATAGGGGAGTGAAAAGTGGAAGGGACAGACCATCTACTCTCCTTGACTTTGTTGTGTTTCTAGAGCCTTATAAAGAGGTCTTCCATGAGCTATTTCAACTTTGTAAGATTTCTGTTGTTACACAGTGCTTCTTGCGAGAGAAGCTTCTCAGCTTTAAAAATGATTAAAACCCACCTTAGGACAACAATGGTTGATGACAGGTTAAGTCACCTCGGAATTATCAGTGTTGAGTCAAGAAGGGCACGCTCCCTCAACATGAATGAGTTTGTGAAACATTTTGCCAGTTCTCACCAGAACTGCATAATTATGCTGTTTTAAATCTACCTAGGATAATTTGGCACTTAGGCGGTCCCTCTGGTCATGATTAAAACCTGCACCGTGTACTAACTAGTACACTGACATTCTAAAATTATAAATCCAAAGAAAATCATGTCACACAGATTTAATTTGGTCTTGATTAGGCCAATTCCAAAACTTGTCTTTGCTATTAGTTAACATAATATATATGAGCATAAATATGATACTGTAAGTTTGTAATATGAATGGACACCAAAATAATTTAAATTTTTCATGTCCATTTCTGCTTGATACCTGGTATGTCAAATTGCAGTGTGATTTATTGTAAATGTATTTTTTTGTAAATAAACTAAGCATTTGTGGGCTACAAACATTGCAATCTTATCTCCTTGGTGCTTGAGCTTTATTTTCTGAAAATATTTTGGATGTTCAACACTTATAGACCCAGATTATATATTCATGAAAACAGAGTGACCCAAGTCTCTCCAGTATGTGAGTACAGTACTGTGTGTGTGTGTGTGTGTGTGTGTGTGTGTGTGTGTGTGTGTGTGTGTGTGTGTGTGTGTGTGTGTGTGTGTGTGTGTGTGTGTGTGTGAGAGAGAGAGAGAAATAAATTGAGTTGCAGTTCCGAGGTAGAGACACTGACTATTCATAGTATGTTAAAGGATTTTTGTGTGGTCCAAAAGGGTTACTTCACTATCTGCCACATTGAGGAACTCCAGGTTAAGTGAATGATCACTTCTACCTCTAATCAGCAATCATAGGATTCATTCATGCTCCTTAGATGCCAGGTTAGGGTTACACACACATTTTCTGTCATGGTCTATGGACCCCCTGAAGTAGCCTTGGCCACCCCCTGGCCACCCCATGTATAAAACTCTAGTTCCGACACTGTGTGGTCACAAACATTTATGTAGCCTTAGCATGGCTTTTAGGGCCTGTGTTTGATGTTTGATAATGTTCTCTGGGAAGAACTGTTCTCAACATACAGGTAAATGACAAAATAAAGGAAATACCAACATAAAGTGTCTTAAAATAGGGGATAGGGGCACCACTAGCCAGAACAGCTTCAATGCACCTTGGCATAGATTCTACAAGTGGCTGGAAATCTACTGGAGGGACGTGACACCATTCATGCACATGAAATTCCATAATTTGATGTTTTGTTTATGGTGGTGAAAAACGCTGTCTTAGGTACCGCTCCAGAATCTCCCACAAGTGTTCAATTGGGTTGAGATCTGGTGACTGAGACTTCCATGGCATATGGTTTACATAATTTTCATGCTCTTCAAACCATTCAGTGACCACTCGTGCCCTGTTGATGGGGGCATTGTCATCCGATTGGAGCATAGCTATGGTAGCCAAAATAATGGTCAAAATACACATGACCCTAACTAAGCATGACGGGATGTTAATTGCTTAATTAACACAGGAACCACACCTGTGTGGAAGCATCTGCTTTCAATATACTTTGTATCCCTCAATTACTCAAGTGTTTCTTTAGTGGGGTAATATTTATCGTATAACTATATTATATACAGTATATACAGTACAAGTCAAAAGTTAGGACACACCTACTCATTCAAGGGTTTTTCTTTATTGTTACTGTTTTCTACATTGTAGAATAATAGTGAAGACATCAAAACTATGAAATAACACATATGGAATCATGTAGTAACCAAAAAAGTGTTAAACTTGATGACAGCTTTGCACACTCTTGGCATTCTCTCAACCAGCTTCACCTTGAATATTTTTCCAACAGTCTTGAAGGAGTTCCCACATATGCTGAGCACAGGTTGGCCGGTTTTCCTTCACTCTGCCGTCCAACTCATACCAAACCATCTTAATTGGGTTGAGGTCTGGTGATTGTGGAGGCCAGGGTATCTGATGCAGCACTCCATCACTCTCCTTTTTGGGCAAATAGCCCTGACACAGCCTGGAGGTGTGTTGGGTCATTGTCCCACTAAGTGCAAACCAGATGGGATGGCGTATCGCTGCTGAAGGCTGTGGTAGTCATGCTGGTTAAGCATTTATTTGGGCTGCAATTTCTGAGGCTGGTAACTCTAATGAACTTATCCTCTGCAGCAAAGGTAACTCTGGATCTTCCTTTCCTGTGGTGGTCCTCATGAGAGCCAATTTCATCATAGCGCTTGAAGTTTTTCACATTGTTTTTCGCAAAAGGTTTTTTGTAAATCCCACCTTCAAGTCTGAAAGTAATGATAGACTGTCATTTCTCTTTACTTATTTGAGCTGTTCTTGCCATAATATGGACTTGGTCTTTTACCAAATAGAGCTATCTTCTGTATACCATTCCTACACAACTGATTGGCTGAAACGCATTAAAAAGGAAAGAAATTCCACAAATTAACTTTTAATAAGGCACACTTGTTAATTAAATGCATTCCAGGTGACTACCATTTTTATCTGACTCCATAAAGAACATGCAAGCAAGCATTAGGCAATGAGTTAAAGGCATATATTTAACTAAAGGCATATATTTAATCATTTGTTGTGGAGTGGGTAACAGGTGCACGATATCGCTTTAATTGCTGAGTTCTCTGCCATATATGACATTGACTTCAAATTAAATTCCAAGTTGAAGAACATTGGGAAACGGTGGCTCTCCCAAAAAATTTTTTTTTAAATGACAAGATGACCTTTCTACCTTTCGGGTAGGCTAATGTGTTTCGGCAGCTATGCATTCATCAGACCATCTCTTGAAGCAGATATTTAATAACTTTGAAGAAGATATTTATTTACTTAGCTAAATGAATGAAATCACACACAAGGCATAAAGCTTAAGTCACAGGAGGTTGGTGGCACCTTAATTGGGGAGGACAGGCTTGTGGTAATGGCTGGTGTGGAATTAGCAGAATGGTATCAAATACATCAAACACATGGTTTCCAGGTGTTTGATGCCATTCCATTCGTTCCGTTCCAGCCATTATTATGAGCCGTCCTCTCCTCAGCAGCCTCCTGTGATTTCCTTACCCCCTGCTCGCTTGCGCCTTCTCAAACCACCCTTCTGGTCAACAGGAGTAGATTGCTTTGGCCCCTTGACGATCAAGCTAGGTCGTCGAGTGGAAAAGCGCTGGGCCATTCTATTCAAGTGTTTGACGACTAGGTGTGTCCACCTGGACCTACTGGAGAGTTTGGATACTGAAGCCTTCCTCATGGCCCTACGGCGGTTTATCTCCCGACGGGGGAAACCCTACGAGATCCTGGCTGACAGAGGCACAAACTTCAAGGCAGGAGAAGCCAGGTTGGAGGAAGCCTTCCAAGCCATGGAACCCAGCCTCCAGGATCAGCTGATGGACCAACAAATCTTATTCAAATTTAACCCTCCAGGAGCTCCTCATTTTGGAGGAACATGGGAGCGAGAGATCAAATCTGTAAAGACGGCCTTACYAGTCGTCCTYGGGGACCAAACTGTCACTGAAACTGTCTTGCGGACCGTCCTGATAGAGGTGGAAGGGATATTGAACTCCAAACCCTTGGGATATCTCTCTGCAGATATCGCTGACCCCGATCCYGTTACACCGAATATGCTCTTGATGGGACGCCGAGATGCGTCACTTCCTCAAGCCATGTATGCTGATACCAACCTCGTTGGCAGACGCCGGTGGCGACACAGCCAGATCTTGGCTGACCATTTCTGGGCCCGATTCATTCGGGATTACCTACCAAGCCTACAGCACAGAGGGAAATGGCGGAGAGAAATGGCCAGCCTGGAAACTGGCCAAGTAGTAATGGTGGTGGACCCTCAGCTGCCTCGAGCCTCCTGGCCGGTGGGACGTATCACTAAGACCATGCCTGGGACCGATGGTCGCGTTAGATCAGTGGAGATCCAGMTAAAGAACCGGACATATATTAGGCCAGTTGCTCGACTAATTCCTCTCCCTGAGATGACGGAGGACGGGGAGCAATGAGCCTTTTTGAGGAGTGTGGAATTTAACAAATTTCCAGGGTGGCTGTAGAAAAGGCCCATGGAGTTGGTGGAATAATCCTTTAATTCATGGCCACTTACTCAGCTGGGCCAGGGGCGCTTTAATTAGGTCAGGTGGCAATGACGGACAGATCTCATCCACATAAAAGGAGGAAAACGGCATCGCCTGATCTCGCTGCTTTCTCTTCCTTAACTCCGTCTGCTTGAGAAGTTCTGTGCGTCCATGAATCCACGTAAGTCCACCGACTCTGTTACCTTTCATCTGAACTATCTGTTGCGATCGGGAGAGTGGGCCATCAGTTATTGTTTATAGCTATTACCGCGGAGCGCGGCTTGGAGCGCGCGCTTCAAACATATTGTGTAATGTGAATTGTAAATGATCGCGTCCACACGGATCCTCATAGGCCAATTATGCAATCMATAMGGTTAATATGTAATTKAATTAATTACATGTACACATGAAGACAATTGAAAGGGTGAAATGAGAAACGTCATTGTTTGRTAACTGATCMACTTTGATATCAAACTAAAGGAGATTATAGATTGAATGACCATTCACTGTTTGTATTTATTTCATGATTTATGATAAATAGTTAAGAGCCTAAATGACTCACGGGTGATTACTATTGACTTCTTAATGAACTGGATTGTTGAATTCCCTAATTATGTTAATAATGAATGATTGTTATGATTTGATCTTTGTGATTATGAATTTGATTGGATACATGTTGTTTTGTTTCCTTTGTTATGCAGCACAGACTACTCAGTAAATATACCACTTTATGGTTAAAGGAATTCCTGCCTCAGTCTCATCCCATTCTTCTGTCACCTGACACGTGACCACCTGTTCACCTTCACTGTCAGTCATCCTACCTGTCCAGCTACCCACACAGATTCCACTAATCTTTCAATGGTATACAGCATACATGGCTTGAGGAAGTGACGCATTACATTTGAAGGTGTAACTCTTCCAAACCAAAACCAACCACCATTGACCAATCAAACGATAGTTTACAGTAACATGATCACCCAGGCCCAAACTCAACAGGATGTCACGGCATCTAAAGGCTTGTGTGGGGGATGAGACCAATGTAAAAAGATAGAATTCCTAGAGACAATAATCCCTTTGCATAGAGTAACTTAGAGTTCACTCTGTACAGATAGACACAAGTTACCACAGAGATCATACATCCACATACTGTAGACGGCATTAGAGTTCTATTCAAGGAAGAAGTTTCAAATAGATACCAATCATGGCTGCAGTAGTATTATTCTATCACACATTCCAGTAATCAGTTATCTGGATACTGTGTGAGAGAGAGAGCTACATTTTGTGCCCTCAGAGGAAGTGTGTACTGGTCCTTAAATCATTGTCCTTTGTGTTTTCCACGTGTTCCTGGGACATTTGCCATGCAGACCCAGAGGTGACAGAGAGCACAAAGATTAGGGCCAAGCCTACATTTCCATTATTCTGTCAGTTACTGCAACATAAACATGTATTCTGTAAGTTACCTTAACATTACCATGTACTGCAACACTCTGTGTGTCCTATAGGGAGACTTTGGAGGAGGACGGTGACGATGGTAAAGATGGTGAAGACCATAAAGAGGGTAATAATGACAGTAATGGGTATGATAATGATCGTAATTATGACAAAATATATCATTTACATGAAAGATTATGATGAGGAAGATAAGGAGTGAATGGAGGACAAAACATTTCTCTTCATTTAGAAATAAATGATATTTCCTCTATGGGAGAATATTTCCTGTCTCTTCTCCTCTTGCATATCCCCTCCTACTGTGCTTTAATGTCTGAGTTATGGCTGACCTCGCAAACTGCAGCATCTGACTGATCCCGTCACAAATGAGTTTTAACATTTTCATTATCCATTCTCAGAAAAATGAGTTTGAATTAAATCTGGAACATATGATTCTAAAATGACGCCCGATAAACATATATTTCTGTGTAATGTTTTGGTATGTCACCCAGGCCCCATGCAGCCAATGTACCAGATGAATGAATCACCCAGTGCATGTGGGTAAAGAAATCCATGCTATATTTCTAGCTCATCCATTACTTTATCCAATACCCAACTCATATGAATGGATATCAATCCTTGTCTGAATGATTCAGATTTAGCTAACTCTGTGGTCTCCTGGATTTAGAACGTAAACAAATCAAAAGGATTAACCTTCATCTATTTGAGTTACTTCAGAATTAAGAACTAATGATGATCTATTTTAGTCTACTTGGATTTTTGAGTGACAGGTTATATTACTCGTAGGTCAAGGTCCATCTTGCAGGAGTCAGGGGGGGCTCATCTGGCAGGAGTCAGGTATGGTACAAAAATATGTTGATATAGAGGTTCATATGCTGCCAGAAACAAGTGGCCAACTTCTTTTTTGTCATTATGTCAATATGAAAGGAAATAATAAAGTCTGTCACGATCGAGCTACTCTCCAACAACAGGGGATATCACTGCTTGATACAATGCAGTCACTACATAGTAGCCTAATAGAGGCCAACGACAGGTCTGTATGCATTCATTGTCTCACTCTTATCAAACAGTCAATGACAGAGAAAGTCATTCTCTCCAAGTATATGCAGATAAATACAGAAAAGACTCACTCTAAAGTGTAAATGTGGTAAGATAGTTCACATATTCCAACTTGAACTTCACTCCTTACCTGTAGTTGTACTAGCCCAGTTGATCAGCTCCCTGATGTACATCACCTTGCCAGGCTAGCCAGACTCCTTGCTCCAGCCAAACTCTACGCCACGCCCACGGAGTACATCCCCGACAATGGAACACAAACACATTTTAACCGTTCTAATTGGTCCCAGCAACCGATGGGTTGGACCAGAGCCAGAACACAGGTCAATAAATCGGTGTTTAAAAAATGTGTCATTGGCTTTGATTCTCTGATTGGTTAGAGATGATGCAATCGCTGATGATGCACCCTTCAGTTTGACGCCGCTACAAATGACTTCAACGATGGCAGTCTCAGACTGAAGTATGTAGTGAACATAGAGCAGCGGATGAATTTAGTTTGAGCTTTTTATGACAGAATGTAAAAATGTAGTGAAATTAATTTTGTTTTTGTTTTACTAAGTTACTTAAATCCAAAAAGTACTCAATTGGTGAAACAACCCCTTTATACGAGAGGTGTTCCTGATGCGTCATCCTAGGGAGGTGTGTCAAACAGTGGTGGGTTCTTAACAATGATGGGTCATTAATGCAGGGTTTAACCTGTGTTGTGGGTAGCCTAGTGCAAAGGTTGCCAATTCCCACAGGGAGGATAAGTTTAGTAAATAAGTAAGATAAGTAAATATTGTGGGCCTACAGTCAGTGACACCTGTTTGTGTGTAACCTTGGTGGATATTAGAGCTCAGAGAGTACAATAATCCCCCCTTCTCATGTCAGTGCTCTAATCTAGGCCAATAAACATGTTTGTCCTGGATTCTCTAATCCCGTTAACAGACTGACAAGAAGAATCAAAGTCCACAAAAACAGAAGAGTTTTAGTGCTGTGGACGCAGGGAGGACCACATATACGTAGTCGGCTATTCTGTCCCACAGCTCATTAACCTTTTACTGCAGTGGACTAAATCAGGGTCACAAAGAGTGTTTCTTTGTAGTCTTAAACAAATCTACGTTGAAACTTGCAAAAAAGAAGACACCTGTACCATGTCAGATATAGAGTTGAAATGTATTACATTTTCAGTTTTCATCCCAATATTACACTTTATATACATCACAGAAGACTGAAGTATAACAAAACTGTTTGACATAGAATCACAGGATTTTCGGCGTGTTTAATTTTATTTTATTTTTTTATAAAATATGAACATTCCACACATGAGGCCACTAGGTCATTTGACTGCAGGAAAGGGCTAGGAAGGAGTGTATATGCTGTGGCATCTGTGTTTCTTGTGTTTTTAGTTCTGTGTGGTTCTTGCGATTTATGGAACTATATCATTTCAAATCTATTATGTTTTAAGGATTCAGTTTTCTGTAGACTGAGATGTTTTATATTCCGCGTTCACTTGTGTGTTATGGAATCTGGCCTTAAGAATGGCCTCTCAATGGAATGGAGTCCTCTGGTCATCTTACTAGCTGCTATAAGACTAACTAAAGTAACTGAACACCCTATGTATATTTTGGCATACATCTATCTCTCTCTACCTACGCCTCCTGTACTCACCCACACATATCAAAACATACCCGCACTTGAGGTTTATTTTCAATGGATGGTTTTCTGACATCACACATGGACTCCACACATGCAACAACATGTCCAACCCTCATTGGATGAATGCAGTACACATTCTGAGAGTGAGTGTGAGAGAGAGCGAGAGAATTCTAAACGGCTAGCATCATAACCCCCTGCACCTGTGAGGGCCAGAGGCATAAGCACATAATAAAGGCAACTTACAACAGATTTTATATTGTATAACCAAGGTAATTCTCCAATAAAACAGGTATACAGTCCTTTATTGAAGTACAGAGTGATGCATTCATCTAGGTATTCCCAATATGCCTTGTCTTCACCTAACGTTAGTGCCATGATGGATCAGCCAATAAGCCGCGAGCAGCAGCAGCAGGTAATTGTAATATTTGTCACCTTTAGAAAAGAGCTGGCTTTTGGCTGTGTGTTCCCTGTGTGATCTAATTGGACGGAGTTATCAGGAGCGAGGCAGCAGCACAGTAGAGACTGTTGATTCATATCCTGTTCAGGAGAAGGATAGCATATGAGTTGTTAGAGAGACCAGCCTGGTCTCATAGACTAGATGCAACATAGTAAATGTAAATTTGGTACACTCAATTAGTAAGATACGTCACGTTTGGTAGGGTTACATAAGACAGAAAGTTACTTAAGACAAAAATGAAAGTAGGGTGGTTGGTTTGGAGAGAGAGGGGGGGGGGGGGYGAGASMGYTWTWRACTGTCATCCACACCGCAGGAGAGGAGGACGCTACCTTGTTTGAGAATGTGATGAAAGAGCTGAACTAATGTGTTTGTGTCGCTGGATTAATTTATTACCCCCTGCAGTTGTCCAAATACCAGTGTTGAGCATCATTCCTCACTGCAAATGACGGGTTGTGTTTCACTATCATGCTAACAGACCATCACTGTGTGATTCATCTGAGGAGCATAAAATATGCAATGACTTTACATTTGTTTTGAATACATTCATCATAGGTCTCAATGCAATGCCAAGAACACCACAGTATACTAACAGAACAATGCTAGATATTACAATGGAGAAGGGAGAAGGCACTTTACTGCAACAAATTCTGAAGGCACTTAACCAGACAGACTTTATAAATAGTTGTTGTCACATTCATGTTATTCTATAGGGTAACATCAGTTACATTTTTGAAATGAGGGATTATATGGAATTAAAGAGAAAAATGAAATGGTGTTGTCATCTTCGTGAATGGACTAACACTAGTAGTAACGTTACTGTTATCCTATAAGGGAAAACCTTATAAAGGGCTTGGAAAGTACAGTAAGTACTACATTTTGATCTTTACATAAGTAGGATGATATGCAAACAAACTATATATGTTGATATATGGGACTGGACACGATTAGTCTGATGACTCAGTATTACCTAACACAGAAAAAACATTTTAGGGTAAATTATCTTCCTTGTCTTTCTGTGCACATCAAATCCTTAGTTTGAGCTATTTCAGCTAGTTCATTCAGCACTGACCCCTGTGGTGTCCTATCACTGCTTTGGGGCACAGGCAGCTCATCACTGCAAACACATCAAAGTGTATTTACTCATGCCAGCCTGTCTTCATCTAGAGGGAACTAGGCTTTCATGTCCATTACAGAGTAATTTGCTGGTAATATCTCAGCCAACATTATGACTGTAATTAAGTCTGTCAGTCAAACCAGGCTTTTAACATAATTGAGCCATAAGGAATTAGCATAAATGCTCATTTATTTGATTATGCGTGAATTTTGAGAATTATAGAAGTGAATGACAATGGCGGGAAAAACGACTGACTTCCCAGAGGATCATTTACAGAGTTAGCACACACACACACCCACATGCAACCACACAACACACCACACACACACACACACACACACACACCACACACACACACACACACACACACACACACACACACACACACCACACACACACACACACACACACACACACACACACAGTGCTATGAGGGCCAGAGGCTTCAGTTCCACTAACCATTTTGGTTCCAGGTAGACCTATTTAGGGGTCCATGTAGAACCCTTTCCACAGAGGGTTCTACATGGATCCCAAAAGGGTTCTACATGGAACAAAAAAGTGTTCTCCGATGGGGAAAGTCAAAGATCCCTTTTGGAACCCTTTTTCTAAGCGTGTAGGTGATAAATTGTGGTAAAATGTCATGATCTAGTCTCATGTGTCCACTTTCTGACCAGGAGGAGAGCGACTTTGGTCCGCTGTAATACAGTGATACTCTGGAGGCAGCCGAGCGCAGAAATCCAATTTGCTCTGTGGAAGTATTAGCCTCCTGTGTTAATTCTCTCTGAAATGACTTCCATTGGGTCTATCTGCAGAGCGGAGAGACTGTGAGGGAGGAGAGGGTCGCTACTGAGCCGTGTGTTGGCGTGGGAACTGGGGTGGACATAAGCCCAGAGTGAAATAAATCCATCTAATGGTGATGCAGTTCAGACACAGCAACACCCCTAAGAGCAACCTCAGGTCGTCTTCTGCAATGATGAGGAATGTGATGAATTACTGAGGTTCTCTCTCTTCTATAGCATCATAGTCAGAGCATTAGAATGCCTGGAACTGCCCAAAAAACTTACTTGAGGTATGATCGTGATGATACGCACACAGTGATGTAAGCTTTAATTTGTGTCTGAGCTGCACACATACATTTGCAAAGAGATGCGCTCCTGGACTGACTTCAGAAGAATTATGGACAGATAAATAATAGGAAATTTAGTCATCCACATTTACATCTTTCATGTTAGGCAGTATGGCCGTGAGTATTTGGCACAGGTGAAGAGTCAAACTTTACTTCTTCTAGCCCTTTGTGGGATTCAGGCATCAAACACATCAATCACTTTTCTCCTCTGCATAATCTGTATAAATATATTTTTCCACATAGTTCTCATCAATATTCAGATTCATCCATCTTCTCCTAAACTCATCTCCAGTTTTCATCCTAGCAAGCAACTATGCTGCATGGTTTACCTTCTGTCTTCCTGTAACATAGTCAGTCTCTCAGAGCTAAAACCACAGGCCTGTAGTATTGTCTCTGTAAACAACATTGTGGAAAACCCATCCGTTCCTCCTCCTCACTGTGGATGGTCCATTTGACACAGGAAGTGTCCAGTTCTGACATTTCCTGTCCAATGTGCCTTCAGGCAGTCTAATGTTACTGATGAGCTGTTTGGGGATCTGACCTGCCACCTGAACCCAATCAGACACTCTTGACACCCATTACAAATGGGAACTACAAATGTGGCTCATATGCACAGTGCAATAGCACTACAAAAACATCCTTCTCCAGACACCCACATACAGGTAAAAAAAATCCATGTTCGGGGTATCATCTCATGCTAGACAAAGGGAGTAATCTATCTCATCACCTGTTCATGTGAGAAAGCCTACGCAGGACAAACAAAAAGACATTTAAAACAACACATAACAACACATAGTATAAAATGTCGCCAGAAGAAATGGCAGCAGTTTTACGGGCGCCCAACCAATTGTGCTATTATGTGTTTTTTCCCCGTGTTGGTTGTAACTTATTTTGTACATAATGTTTCTGCAACCGTATCTTACGGCAAAAAAGAGCTTCTGGATATCAGGACAGCGATCACTCACCTCGGATTAGACAAAGATGTTTTCTTCAACAAGCAGGATGCACAGGACATTCTCCAAACACCCGACAGGGCCAACATCCCCGTTATTTGCAAGAGGAAGAGCTGCAGGTACAAAGGACACAGAGCGGGATGCCTCGTGAGGACCCGCAGAAGGCAAGTAGGAAAGCTGCCGTCACCGTCAATATTACTCGCCAACGTGCAATCATTGGACAATAAATTAGACAAGGTACGATCACGAATATCCTACCAACGGGACATCAAAAACTGTAATATCCTATGTTTCACGGAATTGTGGCTGAATGACGAAATTAATATTAAGCTAGCGGGATATACGCTGCACCGGCTAGCTAGAACAGCACGGGGGGCGGTCTGTGCATATTTGTAAACAACAGCTAGTGCTGTATTTGTAAACAACAGCTGGTGCACGAAATCTAAGGAAGTCTCTAGATTTTGCTAACCTGAAGTAGAGTATATTGTGATGAATTGCAGGTCACACAACTTGCCTAGAGAGTTTTCAGCTATACTTTTCGTGTCTGTTTATTTACCACCACAGACAGATGCTGGCACTAAGACCGCACTCAGTCAGCTGTATAAGGAAAGAAGCAAACAGGAAACACCTCACCCAGAGGCTGCACTCCTAGTGGCCAGAGACTTTAATGCAGGGAAACTTAAATCAGTTCTATCAAATTTCTATCAACATGTTAAATGTGCAAATGCGCTGATCCTCAGTCCCCTCCTGTACTCCCTGTTCACCCACGACTGCATGGCCAGGCACGACTCCAACACCATCATTAAGTTTGCAGACGACACAACAGTGGTAGACCTGACCACCGACAACGACGAGACAGCCTATAGGGAGGTCAGAGACCTGGCCGGGTGGTGCCAGAATAACAACCTCTCCCTCAACGTAACCAAGACTAAGAAGATGATTGTGGACTACAGGAAAAGGAGGACCGAGCACGCCCCCATTCTCATCGACGGGGCTGTCGTGGGCAGGTTGAGAGCTTCAAGTTCCTTGGTGTCCACATCACCAACAAACTAGAATGGTTCAAACACACCAAGACAGTCGTGAAGACGGCACGACAAAGCAAATTCCCCCTCAGGAAACTGAAAAGATTTGGCATGGGTCCTGAGATCCTCAAAAGGTTCTACAGCTGCAACATCGAGAGCATCCTGACTGGTTGCATCACTGCCTGGTACGGCAATTGCTCGTCCTCCGACCGCAAGGCACTACAGAGGGTAGTGCGTACGGCCCAGTACATCACTGGGGCTAAGCTGCCTGCCATCCAGGACCTCTACACCAGGCGATGTCTGAGGAAGGCCCTAAAGATTGTCAAAGACCCCAGCCCCCCAGTCATAGACTGTTCTCTCTACTACCGCATGGCAAGCGGTACCGGAGTGCCAAGTCTAGGACAAAAAGGCTTCTCAACAGTTTTTACTCCCAAGACATAAGACTCCTGAACAGCTAATCAAATGGACTACCCGGACTCTCTGCATTGTGTGCCCCCCCCCCCCCCAACCCCTCTTTTACGCTGCTGCTACTCTCTGTTTATCATATATGGAAAGTCACTTTAACCATATCTACATGTACTGTACATACTACCTCAATTAGCCTGACTAACTGGTGTCTGTATGTAGCCTCGCTACTTTTATTGCTCGCTACCGTATATAGCCTCGCTACTGTTTTTCACTATCTTTTTACTGTTGTTTTTATTTCTTTACTTACCTATTGTTTACCTAATACCTTTTTTGCACTATTGGTTAGAGCCTGTAAGTAAGCATTTCACTGTAAGGTCTACACCTGTTGTATTCGGCACATGTGACAAATACACTTTGATATGATTTGAACACCGCAGCTCGATCAGGTGTAAGAACACTGACTATCCAGTAGCAGCTCACTTTGTTGAAGCTAACCATCCAATCTCCTCCCTCAAATACACAGACATTGAGCATGTTTACCAAGGATAGGGGGTAACATCGAGATCCTACTAATACAGAGGGAAGCCTACTGGATATTTAAAAACATGGACGCCTAGTGGTCTGAATATTGACTTTGATCTCAGTCCCTTCTAATGAACAATCCTTCGTTCTACTCTCTTCTTTATGAACAATATATTTTTTCTACAGCTTATCAGAGTACACCCAATATGTGTCCCCTGTTGATGATGCTTATTATGCATTATGGTTGAACCAAAAGATTACATATAACAACAATTTTATGAAATTGGAAACAATTACATATTTGTGTGAAATTAAATTAAACAATGTATGTTGATGCTAATATTATGTACAATATATAAATATGTTTCCATATGATAACAATAGCCTAATATATTCTATATGCTGTAAACTATTGTCTTTTTAACAGTTTCACTCAATTAATTCTTATCAACCTAATAAGTATGACACACCCCTCACTATTGTCGTTGGTTGCACTAATTGCACTGTTTGTCTACATAACCTGGTTCAAGCATTCATGACATTACCCTGAAGAAGGCACAGTGAAGGCGAAACGTTGGTGTTTTACACAATAAATGACTTGGAGTTTATTTATATAGTGTGTGCGACTCTCTTCACTTATTTTTATAGCTTACTAATGAGCTGTTGACATGAGAAATCACTCTTCTTCTCCTTACCTTCTCTGAGCTCATGATATAACCAAATGTGTCAGGGTCACATTGAAATGACCCTGACTCTTCTACTATATACAACATGATAATTGGTGCTTACATTTATTTTATTTTTTTTCCCAGCTTTATTTAACCAGGTAGGCCAGTTGAGAACAAGTTCTCATTTACAACTGCGACCTGGCCAAGATAAAGCAAAGCAGTGCGACAAAAACAATAACACAGAGTTACATATAAACAAACGTACAGTCAATAACACAATAGAAAAACCTATGTAAATAAATCATGGTTAATGGAATGGCATAAAAATGATTAGCTTTTATTTTAACGGCAATGTTCTGTAAACGAACTAAAGCTGTGTAAATGCAATGAACACAGTATAGCGGTTTAGCTGAGCAGTAATTTAATTATAAATTAAATTAGGTGTTGTTTTTGTCCACTGGGTGGCGCTTTGCCTTGTAGTCAGTTGTAGCCAATGACAGTTCTCTGATTCAACACAAGAGAGAAGCAGCAAAGTGGACTTGGCAATAGCAATGTCTGCAGTACTTGATTTTTTTCACCAGATGGCAGATCACACACATCTGAGAGCTAGTCAGGAAGGCAGGTGTATAATCATTGAATGGTGGTGCGTTTTCTGAGTCTAAACTCACAGCGCGTGACCAGTTTGTTTACGTTTATTGTGCACTGAGGGATTTGATTTGATTTAGAAAATAGAACTGTGTTTTCAACATTCTCCTGGATATTATTGCGTTTGTTTGCGCAGTATACTGAAAACAAAACAACTTTTATATACTCAGAAAACAGGTAAGTCATTCCTCAATGTATTCCTAATAGTGTAAATAATACAGGTATCTACATTTTACATTTCATTTATCTAAAGATCCAAATCAATGTCACTAAGCTCAGGGACAGTTAACTGTCTACTGTATCCATATAGATCTGCATGGGGTACAACACTTTAAATATCAAAAGAGGAAAAACTACAACTGACTTTCATTACTTTTTAAGAATACTAAAAGACCTAAAATTAAGGGAGGCAATTAAAACAATGAATCACCAACTAAAGGTACATGATAGCTCAACTAATTGAAGAGAAGCTTTACTAAGAGCAGAGAAACACTTCATCCATTTCCAATCAGAACCCGTGGTATTGGTTATGGTTGGGGAGTGCAATGGGTGCAGGGGCTGAGCTGCTGTTGGTTAGTAAAGGCCTGGCTCTACTAGACGAGTGATAGTGATCCCTGAACAGATGAGATGCCTGCTCCCATATGGCTGTCCTCTGGGAATCCTTTGTGCTGTGACTGATGGGCTCCCCTTAATGCCTACCATCCTTAAAGGCTCTTTCTCTTCCAACCCAACCCATACTAGCAGCTCCACCCATCCCTCTGCTCTCCCTCTCTCCTTTCAATGGAGAGCCCACATTGTCCTGGCAAAGTGTGCCTTTCGTTTTGTACATAAATCCCGCACCCGCCCTCTACTCTACCCCCCCTCTTCCTCCTTCCCTGCACCCCTCCACCCTGCACACTCTGGTCTAGACTTTGTGTTTGTGAAAAGGACCGTCTCAAATCTCCTCTGCAGCCACGGCAGCTGCTCCTGGACCTCACCATTCTTTCAGAGATGAAACAAAAGGGGGGTATCAATGCACCTTTGTGCAATGCCCCTCTTCCGCACCCTACCCTTTGACGAGGGTGTAAGAGTGGTGGCTGAGCTTGGATTTTTTTTGGGGGGGGGCTACAACCACATTAGCCATCTAATGTGGGCCAAGACCAACCCCTCCCCTCCGGGAGCCCCTCAGAGCACAGCTGGCAAGCCCAGCCTCCTCAGCAAATCCTTACAGACCCCTCCCAACACTGTACACAGACAGACAGACAGACACAGACAGACACAGACAGACACAGACAGACAGAGCTGAGGAGAGTTACAAGAGGGGATAGGGGGGTTCAGGAGTGAGTGTATGCGTGTGTGTGGGGGTGGGCTTCAGATTTACCTCAGGATTGTCTGGTTGAGGAGCCGTGTTTTGGCAACAGTTGACAACATGTCAGCACTGGGCTCCATGGTTACAGCACTAGACATGACCAAACTAGAAACCCCACCACATAAACACCCACACTGGCATCACACACTCACAAACACACCCTTACACTGATATTGGTACTGAATACACTGTAACATACACACATACTCACTTAACCAATGCATTCACCTACCACCTGCTGCCATTCTGCTCTGTCTGGGAGATAGCGGTGTTTGGATATACAGTACAACCCAGTAAATTAGGAAGAATTTCAAGCACAGGCACGCAAGATAAGGATAAATCGTTTTTATAAAAATGATAGTGATGCAGTCATGGAGCTGACCAGTATTATTCACAGTACATAATTAGAGGATTTAGCATATCTTTATGTTGTGAAACATATGAAAATTAATTATCAGATTAATCATGAATTCAAAGAGGAAATGAGATAAAGCCAACCACTGGTGATTTGCATATGAATAGCTGAGGAGGCGGGGAAAAGTGTCTGTGTGTATGTGTGTGTGTGTACATGCGCATGTGCGAGAGTCTGTGTGTGTACTTGTGTGTGCACACGTTTATTGGTTAGGGTCCAGAGAGCTGTAGTCCATGCGATTAAGATTATCAAGTAAAAAGGTAGTCATTCATTGACCGTTTAGTCATTCCAATCGAATCATTTAATTGACTCTCCCTAAAAATAGAACCAAACAGAATCTCACTGGTACTGCAGACTAGGGGTAGTGGAAGATGTCACATCCCCCTCCCTCAGCACCATCTGCTGCTCCTGGGGCATCTTCAGCTCACTATGAAGAGAGAGAGGGGGCCGTTAGTGTTGAAAAGACACTTGAGAAGAGCCATGTGGTTGGAACAGAGCCCTTGTAAAACGGGTGGAGACGGGGGGCAACCGGGGTTTGGTGGAAGGGGGACAGATAATGAAATATTGTGACACAGGGCAATTAAAGCAGCCTCTGCTGCCCACCTCCGCACATTAGACACTGCACATATCAGAGCAGCTGTGAAGTGCAGAGATAGAGCAATAGAGAGAGCACCATCCCTGTTGGGATGCACAGCTGCAGAGCACATGCTTTCATATCAGTGCATGAACCTCATGGGGGTACTACCATTAACATTGCATTAGGCTTCAATCTCTCTCTTCGTGCAGATAAGTGAATAAAGCGTCCTACTACTCCTATTACTGCTCTGTTCTGGAGGAGGGGGGGTGGGGGTGAATGAGTCCTGGCTTGTGCCAGGCACAGTGCTCTCCTCCTCTTTCTCCTCCTCCTCCCTCCCTCCTCCTCTCTTTGTCTCATTATGCAGGGAGCAGATGATCAGTGTTTGTGGTCTGATTGCCGGGCAGATTTTGGGGTATTGGTAGTAGGTTTTGGGGGGTTCGGTTGGGTTTGTAGTCTGCAGGCGCTCGCTGTCTGACGGGGAACAATAGCGCTGCTGCACACTGACACACACTGCGCTTGGCCACTAATTAAAAAACCATTCTGGGGGCTGATTTGATGGCTGCATTTGGCAGCTCAGTGCAGGGCCGCAGATCTGGAGGTCAGATAGGAGTGCTACTGAAGGGGGAGGAGATGGAGAGGAGGGGTATTCAGATCTGGAGGGTCAGAGTTGGGGCATGAGGGCTGGGGCAACTGTTGACTACTACATAGAGCACAAATGCCTTAAGAATGAATGAAGCATGCTGGGTCAGAATGACTTCACAGTTTGTTTCCAAAAGCAAAAAGCCACAGAATGTTCTGAACTTCCAATGAAAGACAGCTATTCACGAATGGCGTGTGGCAGGAGCAAAAGAGCACAGTGAAAAGCTTGATATACAGTGGGGCAAAAAAGTATTTAGTCAGCCACCAATTGTGCAAGTTCTCCCACTTAAAAAGATGAGAGAGGCCTGTAATTTTCATCATAGGTACACTTCAACTATGACAGACAAAATGAGAATTTTTTTCTCCAGAAAATCACATTGTAGGATTTTTAATGAATTTATTTGCAAATTATGGTGGAAATAAGTATTTGGTCAATAACAAAGTTTTCTCAATACTTTTGTTATATACCCTTTGTTGGCAATGACAGAGGTCAAACGTTTTCTGTAAGTCTTCACAAGGTTTTCACACACTGTTGCTGGTATTTTGGCCCATTCCTCCATGCAGATCTCCTCTAGAGCAGTGATGTTTTGGGGCTGTTGCTGGGCAACACGGACTTTCAACTCCCTCCAAAGATTTTCTATGGGGTTGAGATCTGGAGACTGGCTAGGCCACTCCAGGACCTTGAAATACTTCTTACGAAGCCACTCCTTCGTTGCCCGGGCGGTGTGTTTGGGATCATTGTCATGCTGAAAGACCCAGCCACGTTTCATCTTCAATGCCTTGCTGATGGTAGGTTTGTACTTTGGTCCCAGCTCTCTGCAGGTCATTCACTAGGTCCCCCCGTGTGGTTCTGGATTTTTGCTCACCGTTCATGTGATCATTTTGACCCCACGGGTGGAGATCTTATCAGTGGTCTTGTATGTCTTCCATTTCCTAATAATTGCTCCCACAGTTGATTTCTTCAAACCAAGCTGCTTACCTATTGCAGATTCAGTCTTCCCAGCCTGGTGCAGGTCTACAATTTTGTTCTGGTGTCCTTTGACAGCTCTTTGGTCTTGGCCATAGTGGAGTTTGGAGTGTGACTGTTTGAGGTTGTGGACAGGTGTCTTTTATACTGATAACAAGTTCAAACAGGTGCCATTAATACAGGTAACGAGTGGAGGACAGAAGAGCCTCTTAAAGAAGAAGTTACGGGTCTGTTGAGAGCGAAATTGGCTGTTTGGGAGGTGACCAAATACTTATTTTCCACCATAATTTGCAAATAAATTCATTAAAAATCCTACAATGTGATTTTCTGGATTTTTTTTCCTAATTTTGTCTGTCATAGTTGAGGTGTACTACCTATGATGAAAATTACAGGCCTCTCATCTTTTTAAGTGGGAGAACTTGCACAATTGGTGGCTGACTAAATACTTTTTTGCCCCACTGTATTTCTTGTTTCTTTTGTTCAGCTGTGACATACAAACCTGTGCATGGAGTAATGACTATATAGGAGTGGTTTTGTAATTCTATGTCATCTTCAGGTGTTTCCGTAAGCTACTCAGTCACTCTTATACTATTGCATAAAACACCCGTATGATATTTTGCTCCTTATTTGAGAGTGCAACTGAATGTTTCAAGCAGACACACCACATGGACTGCACATCTCTTTTTGTGGTGCAGGCGGCAGCAAACTGACACATAGTTCAGGAGTGAACTCAATAGATAAGTCAGCTAATAACAACCAAAGGTTCCTCTACCACACATCAACACTCCAGTACAAAAGTAGAACCCGGCCTCCCGAGTGGCGCAGCGGTCTAAAGCACTGTGTCACAGTATGTGAGGTGTCACTACAACCCCGGGTTCAATCCCAGGAAGTGTCACAGCTATGACCGGTGAGACTCATGAGGCAGCACACAAAAAAAGTAGTGATCTGGATGAATCTTCAAAAGACATTTAGCAACACCACTATCCTCCATCCACTGCCTCTAAATCTACCAGTGATGGGGAGTAGTGAACTACATGTAATTACATTTGGTAGTAGTTGAACTAAACTGAAATATTGGTAGTGTTTTCAGTAGTTGTTGCCGTGTAGCAGTGTAGCTAACTACAGTCTACATTTTTTTTTGCAAAAATAACAGAAAATACGCATAAAGTAGGCAAGATTTCCTTTCTTTTTCAGCCTCAGACCTGCCTAATTCTCACTTGAAACAGTTTTTGAGTTTAATAGGCTAAATTACTTCCAACGTTAAGAAATTGGTAGCTTGGTAAAGTTTATTTCAAGAGTAGCTTCCCCAAAATTGAAAGCTACCACATGCAGCAGTCTGTACTCACAGGACTGATTAGAGGCACAACACCTAAACACACCTTGACCATAGAAGTTAGAATCAGGTGCAAGCTCTAGTTCACAGCACCAACATAACTATAATCCTAATCCTGCTGCAACATGCAATTGGAAGTAGGTGTGAATGCTATGCACCATCATCATTAAACACTGTCAGGAAATTTGATGATGAATTCAATGTAAATAGATGTGCCTAATTACCATATGAGACAATGATTAAGGCATTCAACCATATCTCAACTCTTAAGTGGCTAAGGACATCAAGTGACAATATATAATCAATGTATTAATGATCAATCACTCTGGTTACCTGCCATTTGATTAGTGGACAGAAACTCCAATTGTTCTCCTGTACTGCTATACTGTATATGCTACTAAGCTGTGTGTGGTTGTGGGTCTTAAGCTCTTCAGTGTTGGAGAAGCTACTCTGAAAATATAGTTTACACTGGAAGAAGTTACGCTACACTAAAGCTACCCTTAACAAACATATAGTTTACTTAACTAAAGTTTATTTGTATAAGTAGTTCACTAAATCCAAACTACTTTTTGAACATTTTTATTTAAATCTGAAATGTCAGACTACAAAATGCAAGAGCAGCTCACTCTGGAGTTAGATGTTAACAACAAAACAAAAAAAGAACGGAAATCTTGCCTACTTTACCCATATTTTCTGTTCTTTTTGCAAAGGAAAGTATAGGGTAGTTCCGGTAGTTAGCTACACCGCTACATTGGCACAAAGTAATGAACTACTGAAAACACTACCAAGATTTCCATTTAGTTCAACTACCACCAAGCTACAGCCAAATGTAATTCAACGACTAGTTGAACAACATGTAGTTCACTACTTCCCATCACTGAAGCTACCTGTATGTTGGTGGAGGAGAGGTCTGAAAGTTAGGGCTAACATATAGGGATCCCTTCAACTGAACCTGGGATGCTGTAAACACATACTACCACTGCCAGATATGCCTCTCACAGGTAGATGCTTCAAGAGGTTAGAAAAGACATAGACCTGCAGGGGCAGTAGATTGTAAACAACGACACTGCACACACATGGCTATGACAGGCCATGATGATAGGTGGCAATTAGGATAGACCACAGTACATCAGGCCTATGGGATGTACAAGTGTTGGGTACTGGTAAGAGCACCAAACAGTGTGTAAGAGCTAATGTTTATTTACAAATGCTGGATGGGAGACTGATGTGTTACCACACTTAAATGTGTGTCTAGTATGTATAGAACATTCAAGACCCAAGATTTACATTCAACTTTTTATTCATCATTTTGTCATACAAGTAATGTCTACAGCGAAACCTTTAGAAAATAACAAATGTATTCATTCATCTATCTTCTTTCTTATTTTTTGACATAATCAAGAATTCAACAGTAAAACATTTTAGAGAACAACAAATGTAATGTATCTTTCTTTTTAGTTGTTGACATAATCAGGAGCTCAATATTGTAACATTTTAGATAATAACAACTGAAATAATCTTTCATAAAAATGTTAATAAATCTCATGTTAAAGGTCTAAAGTTAAACCTTTAGAGTATTATAAGTACATTTTTTTGTTTTCTTTCTGTTTTTTGTTTTTGTCATATTTAAATCATCTAAAGTGAAACCTTTAGAGAATTAAGACAATTCTGGAAAGTGGGAAGTATATAGCTGAATGCAACGGTTGTTATTGCTGCTCAGCAAGAAGACATTTTAAAAGTCCCTTTTTAAGAACGCTTCTTCTTGGCACCGCTTCTTCTCCTACTGCGCGTGCTTCAACGTGAGACGTTTGCTCTTTGGACCACAAGATGCAGAACTCGCTTCTCCTTTCTCTCCAAACCTCATCCGCACAAAGAATGAGGGCCATTTTTGTTGCTCTCGTGGCATACCTGACCTCATTCACATAAAGAATGGAAGTCATCTTGGTATGGACGGGACAAGAGACAACGAATCGCGGGGGCCACTCGGGCCGGCCACGCGCTGCCTGGATCGGAATCCTCCTCAGGAGTATCCAGGGATGAGAAACAGTGTCATCCTGTAAACGGATGAGTATTTCCTTATAGGTTGAAGGTTTACAGCATCTCAAGAGAGAAGAATCAAGTTCCAGATCAGCGCTCAAGAAGGGTGATCTCTGGAACCCAGTCGTTCAGACTGCGGCTCTCCTCACAGAACAGGTGCAGCTTCTCCAGAGCAGCGTCCTCCCAAGAACCATCAGCTGGGTTCTGTTGACAAACAAAAGGGGAAAGGAACATTAGTCACATGGACACAATGAGCAGTTCATAACATTCTATATTATTCAATGTTTGAATTAAATCACTTTGAGTTGTAATATAACATACCGTGATAAGACAGCAGTGGGCATCTTCAAGCTGGCCAGTCTTGTCACCAACAATCTCAGCCAGGCGCTGCATGTCGTTCACTCTGACGATGCTGATGTCGTTGTCAAAGCAGAAAGACTGGATGAGGGTGAAGTGGATCTGGAGAGCAATGTCACACTCCCACTCCTCATCGGTGGCCAGAACGCAGAAAGACACGCTGTCTGGGTCACTGTTGAGATAGAAAAAATGTACTTTCATTAGTCAATATTATCATAAAATAACACAATTGTGTCAGTAAATGAGTAAATGTCAAGAAAATTATAAATAAAGCACACGTTTAGTAGATAAAATACTTACTCATTCATTATTTTGGCACTCTCATAGACACCAACAGTGAGGCGATCCTCACACTGGGCAGACTTGAGAGCTTCCTTCAAAGATTTGCCAATAGCTTCCATCTTGAAGATAGATAGTTAAGTTTGTAGAGCTCAGTTGAGAAGATGTTGATGAGGATAAAACAGAAGTACAGTATGTTTGTGCTGTTTGTTAGAAACAGCTCATATTTATAGGCAAGACCCGGTACACACGCGTTCTGTGATTGGCTGCTGGGCGACAACGCACGAGTGACCCCCCCTAGCAGGCGCGTGTCTAAAGACAAAACTATTGAAGAAAGGACAGGGCAGTTTCGATTGAATGGATCAAATACGAAACTCCCTGACCTTTATCCGATGTACTGGATTAATTAATTCAGACTCGTGCAGGGTCGGTTTGAATGATAAGATTATTAACCTACTGTAAAATCCACAACCATATCCAAGTTTAACACTAAGGGCTTCCAAACTACATAAAGATATCGCTACAGCGTTACTTTCTACATTTGTTCCGTTTTTCTGATGCACCCTTCATGATTCAAAAAGAGTATGTTTATATACCAACTTTATGTAGTCAGAAAGATTTCTGGAAATCTACATTTATTTAGACGCAAAATATTATTGTGTTACTTACTTTAATATCCAGAAAACTGAATAGGCATTTATTGGAGAACAGAATTGGCCCAACGTTTCTATTGGCATCCGATTATGGCATGCGCCGCTGCTTTGCAGGGCTCACTTCAGGCGCGTGGCATCTGCAGATGCCTGTATCTCTCTCCATAGCAACAAGATCCCATCTGTCTGTGGGGGAAGGTGAGGGGTCAACAAAGAAAGCTACTGCTGCATGATACAAGCACAGATAATTCTGCACCCGCAATGCATAATGGACAATGACTTGCTGCTGCTATTATGCATAGCCGACATAAAATGTTTGTCTCTGAATAAGAAATTGTTAGAGCGCGTTACTAAATAGATTGATAAATAGCCACCGCTATCCGGCCACCACGCAATACCCTGTCCTGAATTTAGTCACTGTCACTAGCCGGCTACCACCTGGTTACAACCCTGCACCTTAGAGCCTGCTGTCCTGCATACATATACACTTTAATGATTGAACACTGGTCCCTTTAATAATGTTTACATACTGTTTTACCCATTTCTGATGTATATAGGCCTACTGTTTTCTAGTCAAGGACATCCTATTCAACTATTGCTGTACATATACAGTTCTGTCCTACATATTCTTCAGATAGGCAATACAGACATATTCTATGCACATACTGTCCACAATGTCTACACATCATATCACATGTAGGCTATATATATTTATTCTCGGGACTCCACATTGCGTGTCCTAAAATGTATATATTTCTTAATTCCGTTCTTTTTTAGATTAGTGTGTATTGTTAGATATTACTGCACTGTTGGAGCTAGGAAGACAAGCATTTCACTACACCCGCAATAACATCTGATAAATATGTGTATGGACCAATACAATTTGATTTGATTATGATTTGATTTTAAAAAGCACAGAGGCAAACGCAATAGCTGGGAGATTGTAATATAGTCTCACAGCTTCCAATATTATTGTATTGCATTGTATACACAAAGCATCCTACATTGTGACCACAGTCTTTCAACATGCAAGTTACAAACCCAACTTAATCTTGCATGCCCCATTTGATTATTTATTATAGGCTACTAGGAACCAACATGATTGCTACCAGCAGTCAGCCACTACTAAATTAATAGAACGTTGTTTGCTATTTGCTAATGGAAAGTATGATTTGTCTGGTTGTGTGCTTTGGCTAATTTGCGTCTGCACAAATAAGTCTTGAGTCATGGCTCAACGTGCAGCATGTCATTCGCCCGAGCAAGCCATGACTTGAGCCAGGAACACCTGTCAAGCGCTACTGGGGAGGGGGACCCCGTCCGACAGATGTGCTACTCTCTGATTCAAGGAACTCAATCTGTTATGTTTGTAAACTGTTGCGCATTAACCTATGCAAGCTATGGGTTGTTGTCGTGCATCAGCCATTTAAACTTCTCAACTAATGATTGCCTGATAATAAACCAATGATTGCCACAATCAATTAGTTTGTTTTGTAGCAAAATAACCTTGTTTGATCAAAAAGGCATATTTTTGTTTTTATTCCAAACATTTCGGAAGGATTCAACCCTGAGCTGCAATTTAGGCTCGTGGCCTCTTTTTTTGACCATACGCTCGCCTTATTCACATTTAAATTGGATCAAAACTCAGACAACAGATTTGTTCGTCCAGTGAATGTAAAGACTCGCGGACAACAGGAGCAGCGCGCCTCGGGGTCGGGGTCAGCCAGGGTGACAGGGGGTGTCCTCATAGCGGTCCTCCATCTGCTGCGCTGCTATCCATCAAACAATGGCGCCGAGTCAATCACCGACCCTCTAGAATTATAGAATTACTCAAGCCAATTCTAGATTATTTTATGCACCTTAAATGTCACCAAAGTGGATAAAAGTGGGCCAAACTGTGCCCATGTCCAAATGCAGTGGCTTGAAATATGCCTGTAAGGTATATGTGTTTCTTTAAACTTAGGCTACCTGTTGACAGTTATATTCTAATAAAGGATCATTAATAAGGTGTGCAATATCTGGATTTGGACATAGGCTTGCTCAACTTTTAGAATTACTTTTATGGAAAAGCATGGATCTTCATTGGTCCATGTGTCAAAAGTAAATAAATAAAACCATGCAGAGAGTTCGGACCGCTGATGTCGATCACGTGGTCAGTATAGGCCAGCAGTGCATAATGTGAGGCACACACGGTGTCCTGGCACGCGCGGTTAATTTGCATTTGTATGGAGAGCGTGATAATAGGAGTTTCTGCGGACACAATAGGGGCCGTTTTTGATCAGGTTCTACAGATTGCCACCTGCCTTCTCCAAAGGGGGGATGGTGCGTCTTATTCACTTTATTTTCACCATGTTATGCACCTTCACCTAAAACTGAAATTTAGCCTACATAATCTTAATCAGAGACAATTCGGGCACTTTTAAGCACTTTACGCAGTTTGATTAATCAATTGCCCTTCTTTGGATGTTTAGTTTCAGTAGGGAATAGTCTGATTTGATAAATGATCATGACCCTAAAGCATCTCTCGAGGCCATTGGCATCAGTGCGGCATTTGAAACTATAAAAACTCACGTAGATTTGCAATGAAAAATATGACAGCCCAAATCTCTATTTTTTCTAGTTAAACATGTAGAAAAGTATAAATATTATAAATGCATATGAACGTAATGCAACATTATTTATTTTCGGTTGGAGAGCATGCCTTGCACAGAAAAAGACGTGCCGTAATGACCCCTATCAATCTGCCATGAGCTAGAGTGGGACAATGACATTAGCATACCAATGCACCATTCAGGTCAACCAATCAGAGCGCTGTGTATTTACAGGGGCCACGAGCCCAAGGGTATTAAAACGCAGCACAGTCCCTTCAGACTCACCAAATCTTTTCGGATTTATCCTCCGACTACACTACCTCTCACTCACGAAGTTCCTTTTGAAATATTCTGCATCATCATGACTCTTGAGGAAGTTCTGATCCAGAAGTTCGCTGAGCGTGCCCAGTGCACCGGCAAAGCACTAGAGGAAGTTTTGTTCTCTGCTAAAGAAAATGACTGCCTGACGGTTGGTGTCTACGAGTCTGCTAAAGTTATGAATGTGTAAGTATGAGTTTCTTGAAATGCTCATGTAAAACTTATAATTTCTATCTATGTTTTAATCATTTTGAAGTCATTTTGCATATACTTATGGTGCTTCTATTTTTTCTTTGCAGTGACCCAGACAGCGTGTCTTTCTGCGTTCTGGCCACCGATGAGGAGTGGGAGTGTGACATTGCTCTCCAGATCCACTTCACCCTCATCCAGTCTTTCTGCTTTGACAACGACATCAGCATCGTCAGAGTGAACGACATGCAGCGCCTGGCTGAGATTGTTGGTGACAAGACTGGCCAGCTTGAAGATGCCCACTGCTGTCTTATCACGGTATGTTATATTACAACTCAAAGTGATTTAATTCAAACATTGAATAATATAGAATGTTAAGAACTGCTCATTGTGTCCATGTGACTAATGTTCCTTTCCCCTTTTGTTTGTCAACAGAACCCAGCTGATGGTTCTTGGGAGGACGCTGCTCTGGAGAAGCTGCACCTGTTCTGTGAGGAGAGCCGCAGTCTGAACGACTGGGTTCCAGAGATCACCCTTCTTGAGCGCTGATCTGGAACTTGATTCTTCTCTCTTGAGATGCTGTAAACCTTCAACCTATAAGGAAATACTCATCCGTTTACAGGATGACACTGTTTCTCATCCCTGGATACTCCTGAGGAGGATTCCGATCCAGGCAGCGCGTGGCCGGCCCGAGTGGCCCCCGCGATTCGTTGTCTATTGTCCCGTCCATACCAAGATGACTTCCATTCTTTATGTGAATGAGGTCAGGTATGCCACGAGAGTGACAAAGATGGCCCTCATTCTTTGTGCGGATGAGGTTTGGAGAGAAAGGAGAAGCGAGTTCTGTATCTTGTGGTCCAAAGAGCAAACGTCGCACGTTGAAGCACGCGCAGTAGGAGAAGAAGCGGTGCCAAGAAGAAGCGTTCTTAAAAAGGGACTTTAAAAAAATGTCTTCTTGCTGAGCAGCAATAACAACCGTTGCATTCAGCGAAATGTTTCCCACTTTCCAGAATTGTCTTATTTCTCTAAAGGTTTCACTTTAGAAATGTAATCATGGCAAAAAATAAAAGCCTTTTAAAAAGATAAGAAAAAGTATTTACTCCTAGGCCTAATGCTCTAAGGTTTTGACTTTAGAACGTTTAACGCTGTCAAAACCAATACACATTTAATACATTGGGCAACTTATAATGCTCTAAAGGTTTCACTTTAGGATGTGTTTATTAACTTTGTCAAAAAAAAGAAAACAAGAAATTAACTTATAATGTTCTCACTGTTTATACTTAACATTTTAAACATTTCATTATGTTTAAAATGAAAAATAAGACATTGATTTATAATTCTTTCAATGTTTAACTTAAGAAATGTTTATGAAAAAAAACAATAACCTAATAAAACTGCATATTATATTTTTTGTCATGTGTTCTTTATTAAGTTTGGAGGGTAGGCCTACTTATGAAGGCAGAATGTGGGGAGATTATTGGGTTGACAAAGGTTTCGGGCAAATTTGCATAGCAAGCGCTAAAGTCTATCATCTGCTCACTGTTATCCCTTCAGTAAAATTCTGTATTCCATCCGTCTCCTCTCGGCTGATCTGCATGTGTATAGGGGCGCACAATAGCTGCGCGCGCTCTGCTGTCACATCCAGCGGTCCACACAGAGGGTCTATTGTATGAACGTCGCTGGACTGGCAGATGTCTCCATAGCCACGCTGCGCCATCTGCCGCTCTCTGCAGTTGGGGGTCGGACGGAGGAGGAGTCGAGGGTAGTTTGAGTGCAAAGGGGGCTGGAATTGACTGGTTTGGGGGCTTGGATAGGGTCTGGCTATCATCTGCTGCTCTGCCAGATGGTGTGGGCTTTTGTTTACATGGGGTCGAGCAGGACATTGGCTTTTGGAAGCACTTCATACAAAGAGGCTGGATAGTAGCCCTAAATTTGATTGCATAGGCATTATCCTATATTTGAAACCCACCTGTTTCAGATTAACAAAGAAGTTCAATTTGGTGGTCCAAGCCTGCATGAATGTCAATTGGGTCTTTATAGCACTATATTTCAAAAATATTTAGGTATTCAAGGATTAATAAATTCACAATGGTAGTTCAATTTGGTGGTCAAATATAATACAGAGACAAGCACCTGTGCAAAATCAATCTTCTCTCAGATTAAACAAAAAATCACAATGACAAAAAAATCCTCTGGATTTCAGAGACTATCTATGATCTCCGCAAACAACCAAGGAGTGTCTTTAAGCAATACTCTTTCAGCACATTCTTCATATTTCATGCAGTCTATTGTATACATGCAGTCTAAAAGTATACATATCACATAAGGTTGCTTTTTAAATTCACTTTGATGGGGCTCATTTCATCAGGAACATTTATACCCCTATTTCATATCTTACATGGGGCTTGCAACACCAGGATAGTGGGTTTGATTCCCGGGACAACCCATAGGCTTACGTGAAAAATATATGCACGCATGACTGTAAGTCGCTTTGGATAAAAGTGTGTGCTAAATGTCATATATTATTGTATTATAACAATCTTACTTCAAATCAAAGCTTATTCGTCATGTGCACAGAACACAAATTTCACAAAACAGTGAAATGCTTTACTTGCAAACCCTTCAGCAACAGTGCAATAGCAATATAAGAAATATAACACAGCAGTGTACAGTAGACAATAGTAAATCATAGAAAAAGAGAATAAGCAATGCTGAGTTGATAAAAAAGAGACATCAGTCCTTCAGGCCAATGTTTCAGTACCTGTGTGTTACCACAAATGTCCGTATTCAAGTTCAATAGAACATTTGTGGCTGTATGATGCTGAGTGAATGTTCAATGGATTAAAGCAGGCTTATATAAGGACCCATGTCCAGGCTGGTCACTTACTGAAGGACACATAATTTGGAGGAGTGCATCAGACCTCTGTAGGCCAGGAGGCCCTCTCTCTTAGGGTCCTGGACCAACCCTCTGATCACAGGCACAGTCTCGGCGCCACGCCTCTTCTGGGCGCGGTGTAATAGGATGCGGTAAAGTCCGGTGATGGGGCTGCCCTTGCCCTGGTTGTTGCGTATATGTTCCATGTTGACACCCAGCTCCTCCAGGGAGGCCCTGATCTCCGCCTCATCATCATCCAGCTCCCCAGGCTCTGCATCTGTCAGGCGCAGAGGGTTGAGGGGGACCGGTGGCACCACTGTCCACGGGTACTCCACAGGGAGCAACCAGTCACAGCCCAACATCTGGTCCACCGCATAGCGATCCGCTGGCACAGTCTTAAGGATGCCCCGAATCAGCCGCTGGCACGGGCCTGGTACCCAGGGCGGGAGGGTGTAGACACCTTCTATAACGGCGAGCCTCAGCTTGCCCATGGTGTCAGCCTGGAAGGGCATGGTGCCGGTCACCATGAAGAAGAGCAGGACGGCCATGGCTCACACGTCCACTGGTGGCCCCGCGTAGCACTCGTCCCTGAAGAGTTCAGGCGCGACGTAAGGGGGAGAACCACAGAAGGTGTCCAGGATGTCGCTGCGGGTGATGACCTTGGTGCTGAAGCCAAAGTCAGCCACCTTCACACAGCCATTACAGGTGTACAGTACATTTTCTGCCTTCAGGTCCCGGTGGATTATGTTTTTGTCATGCTGCAAACACAAACAATTGACACACTATATGAAATAATTTGACTATTCACATTGACTGAAATAATATATTTTATATTAATTCTGTACTGGACTTTATTAAGACCTGTGATCATATTGCTGATCCTATATGTGAATTAAATTGAATATTACTGACCATGTGTTTGATGGCAGACAGGATTTGTGCGAAGGTGATCTTGGCCTCTGCTTCTGACAGCCTACCATCGGAGCAGATGTGTGTATGGAGGTCCCCTCCCCCAGCGTACTCCATCACCAGGTAGAGGCGGCTGTGTGACTACACCACCTCGTAAAGACGCACAACATTGGCATGCTGCAGGGCCTCCATACAGGAGATCTCCCCGGAGAGTAGCCTCTGGACCTGAACATCCAGCCGCGTCTTATGCAGCACCTTGATGGCCACCTTGTCTGGGGGTGAGAAGGAGAGAGTCAGATGTTGGATAACTTGAGACAGGTGTTTTCCTCAGTTCAGTTTCAACATGCTTTACTGTGGTGGTTTCACAGTCACACTAATGAATTGCTTTGCTGTTATCATCATTACATGGATGATACATTTATCCAAGTTGTTGATGAAGTTCTGTATGGTCAGCAGTGTGACCTTTACCTTTGGTGAGGACGTGGAAGGCCATTTTGACGCGGGAAAAGGTTCCAGATCCGATCTCACCACGGACCTTGTAGAAGCCAATCCTACGGCCCATGATCAGCTCCTTGATGGTCCGCTCATCCTGACACATTTCGGTGGTGAGCCTTTTCAGGGGGGTGAGGCGTTGGGGAGGGTCGGCCCCCTCCTCGTCCTGCCCACCTTCTGAGCTGACTGACAGGCTATAGAGGCTGGGGCGAGGCCTCCTGGAGGACATCTGGTACTGGCCCCCTGGCATCCTTACTGCTCCTCAGGGCTCAGGGCGTGGCAGGTAATGGAAAGGAACTGACTGTGGAAAGGAAATCTCAGCCAAGGGAGTGGCTCACAATTTTGTCTAAGAACACAGCCATGAATAAAGAATGGTACCAACACATCCTCCGAGAGCTTCTCCCAACCATCCAGGAACAGTTTGGTGACGAACAATGCCTTTTCCAGCATAATGGAGCACCTTGCCATAAGGCAAAAGTGATAACTAAGTGGCTCGGAGAACAAAACATCGATATTTTGGGTCCATGGCCAGGAAACTCCCCAGACCTTAATCCCATTGAGAACTTGTGGTCAATCCTCAAGAGGCGGGTGGACAAACAAATACCCACAAATTCTGACAAACTGAAAGCATTGATTATGCAAGAACGGGCTGCCATCAGTCAGGATGTGGCCCAGAAGTTAATTGACAGCATGCCAGGGCGGATTGCAGAGGTCTTGAAAAAGAAGGGTCAACACTGAAAATATTGACTCTTTGCATCAACTTCATGTAATTGTCAATAAAAGCCTTTGACACTTATGAAATGCTTGTAATTATACTTCAGTATTCCATAGTAACATCTGACAAAAATATCTAAAGACACTGAAGCAGCAAACTTTGTGGAAATTAATATTTGTGACATTCTCAAACCTTTATTTCACGACTGTACGCCTGTTGTATTCGGCGCACGTGACAAATAAACTTTGATTTGAAGTCAGTATTTTACAATGCGTTATATGATAATACCAGCTTGATAAGAGAGAACACCTTTTTACATATCTCACTTTACAAGTTTGAAAACTGTCGCTCAGATTTAATCGCATTTTCAAGTCTCTCAGCATTTATGGATCCCCACACAGCCGCTTCAGAAGTCATGGTAAAATTGATCAAATCCTTTCTATGGAACCAGTGGGAGATGGAAAAAAAGATCCCCAATCCTCCTCAATGTCTGTTCAAACCTGAAATGCAAATATCTAACTCCATTTAGCTTGTAGTCTTAGATTTCCACTAACTGCCTCAGAATATGTCTATTGCCATTTTCTGTGGTCTCCACAGCTCTGAGCTGTACACAAGGTTATGGTCATGTGAAGCATCATCCTATTCAAATGTCAGAGTTAAAGTTAAATGAACTCATAGCACAAAGTGTTCTCACCCCTGTCTCTGACACTGTCTACTCACCTCTCCCCTTGCAGATTAGGAATCAAGGTGGTGTCATGCAGTCTAATCCCCAAACTTTATTTAGATGTATCTCAATCCCCTAAAGATGCTAATGTGAAGGGCTACAAAGCATGCAGAATTGTAATGCGTGCGTACTGGCGGTAGAGAAGTCAGGCGCAGGAGAGCAAAGACTGTGTTACAACGGCGCAGTTTAATGATAGAAATCACCGTGAACAAAAACAATATATACAATGGGACAAAAACCCTAGACATAACGTGCACAAGCACTTACAATAAACAATACCGGACAAGGACATGTGGGGAACAGAGGGTTAAATACACAACATGTAATTGATGGAATTGAAACCAGGTGTGTGGGAAGACAAGACAAAACAAATGGAAAATGAAAGGTGGATCGGCGATGGCTAGAAGACTGGTGACGTCGACTGCCGAAAGTCGCCCGAACAAGGAGAGGGACCGACTTCGGAGGAAGTCGTGACAAGAATAAGGGTAGAAGGGATCATAAAGCATACAGTACCAGTCAAAAGTTTGGACACACCTACTCATTCAAGGGTTTTTCTTTATTTTTAATATTTTCTACATTATAGAATAATAGTGAAGACATCAAAACTATGAAATAACACATATGGAATCATGTTGTAACCAAAAACGTGTTAAACAAATCAAAATATATTTCAGATTCTTCAAAGTTGCCACCCTTTGCCCTGATGACAGATTTGCACACTCTTGGCATTCTCTCAACCAGCTTCATGAGGTAGTCACCTGGAATGCATTTCAATGAACAGGGGTGCCTTGTTAAAAGTTAATTTGTGGAATTTCTTTCCTTCTTAATGCGTTTGAGCCAATCAGTTGTGCTGTGACAAGGTAGGGGTAGTATATAAATGATAGCCCTATTTGGTAAAAGACCAAGTCCATATTATGGCAAGAACAGCTCAAATATGCAAAGAGAAACAACAGTCCATCATTACTTTGGTCTGATGAGCCCAAATTTTGGTTCCAACCGCCGTGTCTTTGTGAGAGTGGTGAACGGATGATCTCCGCATGTGTGGTTCCCACCGTGAAGCATGGAGGAGGAGGTGTGATGGTGCTTTGCTGGTGACACTGTCTGCGATTTATTTAGAATTCAAGGCACACTTAACCAGCATGGCTACCACAGTATTCTGCAGCAATACGCCATCCCATCTGGTTTGCGCTTAGTGGGGCTATCATTTGTTTTTCAACAGGACAATGACCCAAAACACACCACTAGGCTGTGCAAAGGCTATTTGACCAAGGAGAGTAATGGTGCTGCATCAGATGACCTATCCTCCACAATCACCCGACCTCAACCCAATTGAGAAGGTTTGGGATGAGTTGGACCGCAGAGTGAAGGAAAAGCAGCCAACAAGTGCTCAGCATATGTGGGAACTCCTTCAAGAATGTTGGAAAAGCATTCCTCATGAAGCTGGTTGAGAGAATGACAAGACTGTGCAAAGCTGTCATCAAGGCAAAGAGCGGCTACTTTGAAGAATCTCAAATATTTTTATTTGCTTAACACTTTTTTGGGCACTACACGATGTTATTTCATAGTTTTGATGTCTTCACTACTATTATACAATGTAGAAAATAGTACAAATAAAGAAAAACCCTTGAATGAGTAGGTGTGTCCAAACTTTTGACTGGTACTGTATGTGCACTGCACTAGGGTTTTAGAAAGGTGAAGGAATGTGCATTTTTGAACCCTTTGGCCTTGACTGTAGGTTAGAGAACACTAGTTCAATGTAACCAAAGGGCTTCCGTCCGTGTCACACAAGGTTTACCTCTTGATTGTAGCAAGAGACGTGAGGATCAGGGGGATGTTCCCAGAGGGAGATTAGCTCAGCCTGCTCCCTTCAGACACAGCACACCACATATAAAGAGATGACAGTAAATCTAACAAGTTGCCCAGCTGCAGGCCATGGTTTTCAGGTGTACTGCCCCTGTGCATAGCCACGGGAAGTATGGGTGCTGCAGCACCCTCTGAAAAATCAAAATATTTTTTTCATGATAGGCAGTGCACTGGACCTTTAATAGTCTTGTATTAGCAGACAAATATATCTGTCTGCAGCACCAACTCACCTGCTTTTACACTATGGTTGAACTATTAAATGTTCAATGTTTCTTTTGAAAATAAAATTGTAAAAAGGAAGTTTCACCACATTAAAACAAGAGTTCAGTTCACGTAAGTGTTGACCATAAAATGACGGACAGATGTAAATGAATCACCAATCACATTAAATAAATAATACTCTTCAGAAAGGACTTTGTCAAAGCAACATAATAACTAGGGCTTTACAATGATGGTGAAAACCTGGAGAAATGTTGGGATTAAGTGGATTTAAAATGTTCCTAGAAGTCACAGAGGGTGCAAGTCTTTATTCATATAAAAAATCGGATTTATTGAATTCTCCATGTGGTCTATATTAAAGGGCACTTCAATTAATATAACAGGCTTTTAAAATTCAATATTGATGCACAATTTCTAAACTATGAAAAAGCACTCATTTTGTAGAATGACCCAACTACTGTTTGAGATCCAAATTAATGAGGTCAATAATGACATATTAATTGATATTGCTTGGGCCTGGGGGGAACACAGCATCTTAATTATTTAAATGGGTCAGTCTACCAGGTATCTTAAGTAAAAAAACAGTTTATTTCCTCTCGCTCTCTGGGGATGACTGGTACATGGGGCGGCCAGACATCTATCTATGCTGATTGGATTAAGGTCTTGAATAGACACAGGCTGTTTACATGTGTAGAGGACCCATGTTAAAACACACATGCCGGTTCTCCATACGTCACGAGGAGCATAGGGTTGGAAATGTAGACTGCAGAATTCAGCAGTGAAAAAACTCTTCTGCAGCAAAGAACCATTATTTGATCCAATTGTTGCTTGTTGTAATGCACAAATTTATGAGAATTGTTCATTCACTTAATCCTCATTCTATGTGAAATGAAATTCAAATTCACTTTCAAATATAGGTAGAAGACAAAGTGAGTAAAAAATTATCCCTCACAAAACTGTTGTCATGAAAATATCTTCATTACATTTTCACAAACCAACATGACTGCAGTCAAGCAAACACCAGGAACACTATACCAAAAAGAATACAAAGGCACTACTGTAGATGAATTTCACTCCTGCATATTTTAAATATGCTAAATCTTCTTTCTCTTTAGACGGGAGTCACTGAATCCGCTGGCGTGCTGCTTCTCCAATTCCTTGATTCTCTGGCGCAGGGCCTCGACCTCTCTGTTCTTCTCCTCCTGAAGGAACTGGAACTTCTGGAAGCAAACCAAGAAACACACAGGTAGGCTATCAATACAGAAACACAGGATAAACACATGCAACATCAACAAACAAGAGAGCACAAGGGGGCACAGGTTGCTTCAAGCTCGCATCTCTGTGTGAAGTGTTGGCTTAGTACGTGGTCAGAGGCTCCTCACCCGTTTGAAGATGTTCTGAGGTAAAAGACCTGAGCCCTGGGGCTGCTGCTGGATCCTCTGTGTGGTACTCTGCACCCTGGCAAGCTTAGCACCAAACTGACAGCAGAAGATACAGTGTTAGGATTGATCTGTCCATCAAACTCACATCATGTACATCTTTACCCCAAACAGCAAATCAAAACCACATGTACCTTTGCACTATCCTGCCTGTAAAATCACTGTGACTGCAAGCTGGTCTACCTACAGTATGTATCAGATTACTAAAATAGCAGTCATCTTTACACAGAGCAGCTTTGCCTATTACTATAAAACCAGTTAGAAATATATATCTGCTGATCAGTCAATCAAAGCCAGTCTGTATACCTCCATTTGTAACTTTAATATTTCACTTTGCCTCTCTCTCTCCTGGTCCCTCATTCTCCTTCTCATCTCTGTCATATCTGACTCCTTTCTCTCCAGGGCCTCTTTCAGTTCTGCATCTTTCGCTTCAACTGCATAGAAAAACACAACATAAGACAAACAGGCAGCCCTAAATATGTAATATTTTGATATATGTGTGACATTTTGTGGTAGATCATTCTGTTTCAGAGATGGAATGCCACAGTCCAGTGATCCTCAATACTATTACAGAGCTGCAATACTGGAAGTTTTTGTCCCAGCTCAGTAGTGAGACACATGCTTCAGCTTTAGGTGTGTTGAAGATCAGTTGATACATTGAATCAGGTGAGGTTACACTAATCTGGGATACAAACCTGCAACACTGCAGCTCTATGAGCAGTATTGATGATCACTGCCAGAGTCACTCAAAGGAAGGGTTTGTGTAATGTGTTCTTACGTTTGCTCTGTGTTTCTCTGTGAGAGCCCTCCACCCCTCTCCTGCATTGCTCTCTCAGAGACTCCAACTCCTTCTGATGTCTCTCTCCCACAGCTCTCATCTCTGCCATCAGCCTCTGAATCTCAGCTTCCCGCTCCTGACCACAACCAACCACAAGGGGGAAGCAATGGCAACATATTCCGTTTCTCTGTTCTATTATGTCAATTTTGAATCCAAACTATTTTATTGTGCAAGAATGAATGTTCAAATTCAGCTTATTCAATCATTCTGCCCTCACCTCTACTGTCCTATCACTCTGCCTTTTCAGATCTGACACAGTTCTTTTCAACTTTTCATTCTCCACTGTAAGATAAAAGGGTGTTTATTACAATTGAATTATAAGTTTATTACAACAGTTTACATCTTGGATTCAGACAATAGAAATAGTGTACACTAAAGATGTGTTGACCAGTGCCTTGCAGAGGAGCTTATTACCTCTGAGGTCACACTGCTGCAGTAGAGTCTGCTGGAGTCCCTTCACTGTCCCCAACATACCATCTCTCTCTGTGGGACAATGACGTCATCAGGTGGACTAATGTTACATTACAGGACCACTAGAGGGAGACACACACTTTAAATATAGTTTTTAAATTAGAATTTTAGGCCTATTCACCATACCTCGAGAATATCAATTCTTTACATTTTCATTTTTGATTGGAACTGGACATTTGTAAAAGTTCCTATTGGTCACTTTGTTGGAATTTCAAACCAGACCAAAGTGCTACCCATCACTAAATATAACACAATCCAGATGCGTGGCTACTGTAAAATCAATTAAAATGTATTTTATTTTTTTACATATCAGTCATTTAGCAGAGCGATTATGGTTAAGTGCCTTGCTCAAGGGCACAGACAGATTTTTACACCTAGTATGTTACTGGCCCAATGCTCTTAACAAGCTAGGCTACCTGCTGGCTAGAGATCAGACAAAAGAGTTTGAATGCATAAGAATCCTCACCCTCAATCAAGCACTTCTCTTTGGTCTGAGAAAATTTCAGAACTCTGTTGGTCTCTTCCAACTTGATCTCCAATATGTTGTTTTTACCCTTGAGCTCTGTAATTTTCTTTAAAACAAATATATATAAATTATAAAAGGACTGAATAAATATGCCCCTGGATTTTTAAACAGATTTCACGAAGAATTGATGAAGGTAGTAAAGGGTAATTGTGTCCCTATAACTTACATTGAAATCCTCAGGCAGTGGGAGAACTGTTGTTACTGCCACTTTCATGACAGGATTAATTTAAGGCAAATTCAGCATAGCCTGCTCATAGTAGGCTATTTTAAGAGTTAACGTTAGTTAGCTAGCTAGATAAGTTACTGGCTAGCTACCTACCTGAAGAACTAGCTGTCCTCCTACTTTTTGTTAGTTACCTGTTCCAGATGAGTGAAATCATCAATAAACTTGTCCAGATTTACTACTGTAAATTTCTTCATCTCTAGGTTCAGTGTTTTATTCTTCAATATGCTAAGCCAGTTAGCTACCTAGCAGGTGTATACCATATACATTAAAACGGTTTATACATCTGTTTTAAACTACAGCGGGAACTCTTGTCTGCACGTGTCACGTGTTCAGTATTGCAGGTGCGTGCGCTCAAGATGTCCACCAATCGAACGGTTGCTATTTCTTGACGCTGTAAAATCAAATAGTCTTATGGAAACAATTTAAAAGCATTAGTAACTATATCAAATGAATGGACTCAGTACAGTTTAAATGTGAAAGATGTTTATGAGTAACATTATAGCTGTACAATAAAGAACCATTAGCATTTAGAGATCTCCAGAAGGATATTCTGACATTTGATAGTCCCCTTTTTGTAAGTGGTAGCATACAACATAGTAAACATAATTATTTTTTCTTGTTTTTATAATCACACATTTTGTATATATGCAAAATAACAGCAAACATTCAGTAAGCATAATGTCCTACTATTTTAGACTTGTTGAAAAGCCACAGTCAATCAGCAGAACACATATGGTAGATTCCCACTTTTGGTCACCAAATACTTCCCTTTTGACACAATATTGAGATCTGTAAATACTTTTCATAGTTGTAAAGACCAATTATTGGGATTATTGTAAACAACATTATCAACAACAACACTAAGTTAAGTATTTTTCCTTGTGATGGCATTTAAAGTCACATGTAGGAGATGTTCTTCAAAATATATATTTTTATTTCACATTCATAATATGTGAAGAGATTCATATGGCCAGTTCCTGTGAGAGACCATAATTCCTTCTTGTCCTTTCCCTATTTCCTTTGTTCACTCAGTTTTTGCAGACAGGTGTGGCACCTTCAAGAACAGACCCCTCTCCTGTACTCACCATCCATCTTACCAAACCTCAAAATGTCTACAGCTGTCATGTTGGGAGAAGGAACGGGAAGAGGGGGGGCAGGCAGGGACCCCCTCTCATTTTTGTAGGTATGACATTTGGGGCCCTACTCTTTTGATGTTTAGTCACTCAGGCACTGAATTCCCATGCCCCCTCTGATCTGTGTCCAATCACAAATGACTGGCATAGTCCCTACACCTCTGTTATGGTGTAATGTTGCCCAGTAGGTCAGGGGTCAGGTACCCCTCTGGTGTAGGTGTGGGCAGGGGAAGCTTGGTTAGAACTGGCTGGGGTGCAGGTGTGGGTCCAGGCTTCAGAAGGAGGCTGTTCTGCCTGTCTACTCCTTCCACCATGGTGTAGGCAGATACAGGGGGCAGTGAGGAGACAGGAGAGGCAGGTGGAATGGGGGGCCTTTCAGCCTCAAAGTACAGGCTCTGGTACTCCCCGAAGGGCTGTCCCTGCACAAGACTACTGTCCTCCGTTGGAGCAGGCTGGCTGGCTCTCCCAGTGGGGAGTCTGGCACTCATTTTCCCAGCATCTAACTCTGAGGTGTAGCCTCCCACATCAGCATTCACCAACAGCAGCTGAAACTCTTTCCTCTTCTTCTTTTTCTCCTTTTCCTTCTCATCCTTCTCTGCATTCTCCTCCACCTTCCTCTGCTCCTCAGGTGTCAGCAGCACTTCACCAGTTGGTCTCACCTCATTCACCTGGGTGTAGAGGTCCTCCCTGCCAGGGGCGGCCCAGGGAGAATCCTCAGTGTTGGGGGTCTGGACTGGGGAGCTGGCCTTAGTACTGGCCAGGGAAGAGGGCTCCAGGGCGCGGCTGGTGTTGGAGAGGAGGGAGTGGAAGGGGGAGGCCTCTAGGTCAGGCAGATCAGGGTCACAGCAGCTGGCCCGGCCCGAGTCATCATCCCTGAAGCCAATGGTGATAGGGGGACAGTCTGAGGAGGCACAGTGGTCCATCAAGCACTGGGTGTCCAGCACAGTCAGCCTGTCGTTGGGCTCCTCCATGTCCAGCTCGATGAACTCCACCCAGGGGTCATCGCTGTACAGCTCTGGCCTCAAGTCAGGGATGCCGCCCAGGATGGAGGTCAGCTCAGCCAACTTACCTTTCTATGGTAAACGACAGATAATACCGCAAAGTTAGTTTAAAGGGCAACATACACTTATTACAACCTTGCTGGTAATACATATTGCCTCCCCATTAAACTCTAGTGGCAATGGTTTTAATGGTACAAGTAAAGAATTCTAGGTATTTTTCATTGTGTTAAGTTAATACCTTAAGAAGCTCTGGGTCGATGCCTTTGATTTTGGGACCAGGAATTGGAGGCAGGAGAATCACCATCAACCTTGAAGAAAGATTGCGGAAGTGTTATTAAAAGACATGTAGCATTAGACTTTCACATTTTTATGAAGAGGTTTGGTATTTTAAGACAAAGTGAAAGGTAAAAGTGAGTTTCTTACTTCTGTTGCTGGGAATAGATTACCAGCATTAGGATGACTGCAAAACCCAAAGCAGCAAAGACAAGCAGGACAGTACCTGGAAGTCTCGACTCTGAGCACATATGAATATATAGAAAGCAATTAATACGATTCAAAACAGAGAAATCATACATATTATAACAGCAAACATTTTATATGACAGTATTTAAAAACAATACATCAGTACCTTTAGTAGGGATGTGTATGAATATGGAGTCGCTGAATTCCCCAAAGTTACGGGATGCTAGCGTCTTGCACCTCACCCTGACCTCATTATCTGTGTTGGTGCGCAGCCCGTATAGCGATCGCTGCATTCCCTTTTCAAGGTCCACCTAGGGTTGCAGTCAAAACAGAGAGGTTTCACACCAGTTAGTTAGTAAATATCACCCACACAATAGGAGGAAACATAACTTACACCTGCAGGTTTAATGATTTGGTTTAAGGGACATGCTACTTAGAGTTTAACTGAGGATAAGTCACATTGAGAAATATATAATGTCATATAAAGACATGAATCAACTTAAAAGCAATAGAGCCTTGGTATGTCACCTTGGTAGATTACCCCAAAGATTCATGTTCCCTTGCATGGAAGGAGTTAACGTGAAAGAGGGAGAATGAGAGGGCAGACTGCCCTTGGAAAGAGGCAGTTTGTTCTAAATTACAATGTGGGAGGAGGCATAAGTCTTTTGATTATTAGGTCATTTTATTATTCACTGAAATGATCTTAAAATAATGCAGTAAATCTATTCATTTATTATTTATTTTATTTTAACAACTACACCACACCAGTCATCCAACAGACTCTCATTCAGAGCGACACACAGAAGCATCCAGGGTCAACGCCTTGCTCAAGGGCACGTCAACAGATCTTACTTTTTATTATTATTATGTTTTATTTTGACTTTATTTTTTATACTTGTTATACTTTATCTTTAAACATCATTCTATCTCCCGCCCAGCAACTCCACTACCACTTGTCAACTATTCCACAACCGAACCCTCAGCTCCCTTCAGACCATCCCACCTTTCTCTGCTGGCCACCCTCTTCGGTTTTCTACACAACATATATCTTTCAACTATGCTGTGATGTTTAAATGTAAGATTTCAATCTATCTAATCGAATAGAATCCACAGATTGCGAGTTGAAGATAAATACTTTTACTAAGAGTATTATTATATTAGTAATTGACTCTCCACATCTCCTAACATTACTATTTCTAGGGTCAATTTTAGATCAATGTTATGCATTTTCAGCCATTCCTGAACCTGAGACCAGAAACAGGCTACTTGAGGGCAATACCAAAATAAATGGTCTATTGATTCTGTATCCTCACAAAAAAATCTGCAGAGCTTCGATGATTTTATGCCCCAAATATTCAACATTTTGTTGATGGCAAGAATTCTATATAATCATTTTTAGCTGAAAAGCATGAAGTCTTGAATCTTGCGTCGTTTTATATAGCAACTCATACACCCTGTACCATGGAATCGTTACATCACAAATCTCTTGCCAACTATTTTGCATGGCACAGTTGTCAACATACTGGTCCTCAAATGAAACTGGTATACTTTCATATTTATGCTATTTTTATTCTTCCACCAGTTTTGATCCTTTATATTGGGCAGACAGACCAGTTCCCTACCTTCTCCCGCTGCCACCTGCCTCCTCCATTTTTGGGGTAATGCTGTAATCAATTGGTTGTACTCTTGGAATGAGCAGACCTTCCTGTACAATTCTGATAACTCCATGAAAGACATAACTCTACCATTCCAATTTACAATATCATTTAAGAACAAAATACCCTTTTCAAACATCTTTCCCATGAATACAGGTATTTTATCAACCAGCACATTTGAGTTCAGCCATAATATTTGTTGTAATATTTGTTCTATCTTTTCAGGGGGATGAAATTGAAATTGTAGCCAGCTCTGCAATGCTCGTTTGAAAAAGAGAGATACTAATTAATCGAAAATGAGACATGGCAATCTGCACAAAGGCAAAAAGGCAATTTTTAAACAATGGATGAGCTTTTTTTTGTAATCTACTCGAGAACCATTTAGGGTTCAAGTAAAACTTTTGACTAAGTGAAGCTTTTAGAGAGAGGTTTAGTGCTTTTATATTTAATAATCTCTACCCACCCAATTCATAATATTGATAGGCACTCTTTATTCTGTCTGGTTTAGCGTCCCAGATAAAGCTAAATATTTTTTGCTCATATGATTTGAAAAACGAATCATCAGGATTACTAAATAAGTAAGTAAGTAAACTGAGATATGACTAAGGAGTTAAATCAGGGCAATTTTTCCATAAATAGACAGGTATTTACCTCTCCATGGTTGCAGGATCTATTGAAATTCATTGTGGAGAGCTTATTTATATATCTTTTGTGATATGAATACCAAGTATGTCTACTTCACCATCAGTCCAATTTATAGGTAAACTGCAGGGTAATGTAAAAGTTTTATTTTTTTAAAGATCCAATACGTAATATTGTACATAATTAGGTTGTAGTCCAGAGAGTCCAGAAAAGTTATATAGATCTTCAATGAGACATTGCAGGGATCTAGCTTGCGGACTTAATATAAAACTTGAGTCATTGGCATACATGTGTAACAGTATAACTTTAAACCGTCCCCTCGCCCCGACACGGGCGCGAACCAGGGACCCTCTGCACACATCAACAACTGACACCCACGAAGCGTCGTTACCCATCGCTCCACAAAAGCCGCGGCCCTTGCAGAGCAAGGGGAAACCCTACTTAAGTRRRKAGAGCAAGTGACGTAACRGATTGAAATGCTAGTAGCGCGTACCCGCTAACTAGCTAGCCATTTCACATCCGTTACACTCACCCCCCTTTCAACCTCCTCCTTTTCCGCAGCAACCAGTGATCCGGGTCAACAGCATCAATGTAACAGTATAACTTTAGTACCGTCCCCTCGCCCTGACACGGGCGCGAACCAGGGACCCTCTGCACACATCGACAACAGTCACCCACGAAGCGTCGTTACCCATCGCTCCACAAAAGCCGCGGCTCTTGCAGAGCAAGGGGAAACCCTACTTAAGTCTCAGAGCAAGTGACGTAACTGATTGAAATGCTAGTAGCGCTTACCCGCTAACTAGCTAGCCATTTCACATCCGTTACACATGGACACCTTTTTTTTAAGCCTAGGATTTCTAATCCTCTAATGTTGTTGTTGGATCTGATTTTAATAGCTAGCATTTCGATGGCCATAACGAATAGATATGGTGACAGCGGACACCCTTGTTTAACTCCTCTTGACAATTCAAAATTCTCTGAGAAGTAGCCGTTATTTCCTATTTTACACCTGGGGTTGCTTATACATTACTTTTACCCATTTTATAAGAGAATCACCGAAATTGAAAAAAACAAACAGTCATTTATAAATAAAATCCAGTCTTACTCTATCAAATGCCTTTTCAAAATCCACTATAAATACCAGGCCTGGCTTCTTAGCTGTTTCATGATGTTCTATTATTTCTAGTAGGTGTCATATATTACATCCAATGTATCATCCATGTAACATACCTGTCTGATCAGGAACAACAATACTGGGTAAAACTCTTTTGATTCTGAGTGCTATGCATTTTGCTAGTATTTTTGCATCACAACACTGAAGTGTAGGGGCCTCCAGTTTTTAAGATAGACTGAATCTTTATATTTTCCATCTGGGTCTTGTTTTAATAATAGTGAAATCAGACCTTCCTGCTGAGTACCTGACACGCTACCATTTATATAGGTGTAGTTAAAACAATCTAACAACGGAACTTTTAGTATATCAAAAAAGGCTTGATATACCTCTACCGGCATGCAATCAAGCCCTGGGGTTTATCCAGACCCTCAAAAATAGCCTCAAAAAGTTATTCCTCTGTAATTTGGCCTTCGCACTGATCTTTCTGAACATTTGCTAATTTTCAATTTTTTGTATTATTTGGAAAGAATTCCTTACCATAATCTTCATTCAGTGGGAGAGGATGAGACGGAAAAGAGAACATCTGCTTAAAATATTTAGCTTCCTCTTTTAAAATAGATAACTCCGTCTTCAGTAACGAGTTTCTGCAAGTTCTTTTGTTAGCGTTCCTGTGTTGGAGATTCAGGAAGAATTTTGTGAATTTTTCTCCATATTCCCTCCAGTTTGCTTTATTTTTGTAATAGATTACATTAGATCGTTCTTGAATAATTTACATTTACATTTAAGTCATTTAGCAGACGCTCTTATCCAGAGCGACTTACAAATTGGTGCATTCACCTTATGATATCCAGTGGAACAACCACTTACAATAGTGCATCTAACTCTTTTAAACGAACAGTTCTGAAAGGAAAACACTAAACAGAAAATAACCACCCACAACTAAAAGTGGGAAAACAGGCTACCTAAGTATGGTTCTCAATCAGAGACAACGATTGACAGCTGCCTCTGATTGGGAACCATACCAGGCCAAACACAATAGAAATAGAAAACATAGACATACAAACGTAGAATGCCCATCCACATCACACCCTGACCAAACAAAAAATAGAAACATACAAATCAATCTACGGTCAGGGCGTGACAAACATCCAATAGTCCTATAAGAACATCCAATAGTCAAAGGTTAATGAAATACAAATGGTATAGAGAGAAATAGTCCTATAATTCCTATAATAACTACAACCTAAAACTTCTTACCTGGGAATATTGAAGACTCATGTTAAAAGGAACCACCAGCTTTCATATGTTCTCATGTTCTGAGCAATGAACTTAAACGTTAGCTTTCTTACATGGCACATATTGCACTTTTACTTTCTTCTCCAACACTTTGTTTTTGCATTATTTAAACCAAATTGAACATGTTTCATTACTAATTTGAGGCTAAATTGATTTTATTGATGTATTATATTAAGTTAAAATAAGTGTTCATTCAGTATTGTTGTAATTGTCATTATTACAAATACATTTTTTAAGAAATCGTCCGATTAATCGGTATCGGCTTTTTTGGTCCTCCAATAATCGGTATTGGCGTTGAAAAATCATAATCGGTCTACCTCTAGTTTAGAGGGTCTACACCAGAAGTTAATGGTTTATTGGAGGAAGGTATATAGTGTGTGCAATTAAGCTTGGAATGTGTTGAGTACAGGGAAGCAATTACATGTGGCAGGCATTGATTAAGGGGAGAGAGCCATTGATTAGTGATGGAGGGCGGTTGAGTCAGGTCAGGTCAGGTCACCTCTAAGGGAGAAATACAATTTTATGGCCCGTATCACTATGGGCCTGCCTAGCAGTAAAGAACGATGTTTGTACAGATGGGTAGGAGGAGACTCAGCCTATGAGGAACGGATAAATATCAGTGCTTGTGTGAAAATGTTTTTGTCTGAATGCAGCGTGTATATACTCTGGGCATAATAAACTTGGTTAAGCTTTCATAAATGTCTGTTGAGTTTTTTACTCTGAGAATTAAAACCTAACAGTATATATTAGTCCATATGTGTAAGTGAACATGTAATTGATACGTGTGTGTACATTGAGTATGTGTTTTTACCGTTCCCATACTTTCTTTTTTTCGTAACCTCCATGAAGTCCCTTGTAGAATTTAGTACAGCCATGGTGTTATGGAGCTGTCTCGGAATAGCTGTCCATCTATAAAGAGTTTGTCCACAATGAGAAAGGCACGCTTATCCCTCTCTCTCTGTTGCCTCTGTACAGGATACAGTCTCTTGCGACGTTTGTTTATCTCACATGGAAATTGGTAATTGAGACCGAATTTGGTCTCTTTAAGCTCCCTTCCCCTGCTTTTGATCAGCTCCTTTTGTTCGTAGTGTTCAAATTTTGCGATGATCGATCATGGACCCTTGGTCTTGTCGCTTTGAGCTCCAAGTCTGTGTACACTGTGGAAAGCCACCTTGTTTACAGTCTCTAGAGGAAATTTCAAGGCGGATTGAATGAATTCTCTGTTCGCGCCCTCTGAATTATTGGATGCGTCCTCAGGAATCCCAGAAAATATGAGATTTTCACACATTCTACGACTTTGTATGTCTAGCAGCAACTCCTTCATCACCCTGTTTTCCCTGAGTAGACAATCCATTTTAGAATCGTTTCACCTTGGCTGTGAGTGCCTTGTTCTCTCATTGGAGCGTGAGAATTTCCCTCTGGCTAAACTCCAAACTCCCCCTCAGCCCTAATACCTCCTCACACAACTTTTCCAGTGTTGCATGGATTCCAGCCAGAACACTAGCCTCTACTTCAACGGTAAGTCAATCGTCCGTGTCTGTAGATGAATCTGTTTTTCTTGTTTTTGTCGGGTTAGAGTTCTTTTGTGAGGTAGTCGGATCTTTCCATGATGGGAGTATGTTGTTCCTCCATAGCGTAAAGCTGTTGGTACTTGTCGATTACCCTCAGGATCTCCTTAGTATCCAGGTTGGCTCATTACTGCAACCAGTTGTTTTTCAAAAGTTTAAAAAAAAAGTGTCTTTCCCACGACGATGGCCGGTGTCTGTAGTACAGCCACCTAGCACTGTTGTTTGGTTAGAGGTGTTTCCTAGCTGTTAAAAGCTAAACGCATCGCGGAATACACGCAAAAACAAATGCAGTAAACCTTAGTCAGGTCAAAATAATCTGGACCGAACAGTCTCAGTAGGTACTGTATGTCCAGAGAAAGGTTTATATGAACATTGGAACACTGCATTTAATCTTTATTGCCAATGTAAAGATTCTGAAATGACCCAATGATCTGCAATAGTCTGAACAAAAGAGTCAAACAGTCCTCATGGAAGGGGTATAGGTGGTGCCAGGAGTTTTCCTGGTCTAATCACGGAGTCAGGAAGAACTCCTAACCCAGCCCTATGCATAAAGTCCAGGGCTAGGAGTTTTCCCCTGTTCTAGGGTGTGTAGACTCACCGTCCTCCACAGTGTTGAGTTGACCTCGCGGTACTGCACCTCGTACTGCAGCGTCATCCAGCCCATCGACACGTCTGCAGAGTGTGGCGGTTCCCAGCTCAACATGATATCAAAGTGGCTCCCGGTTAGACCCACATTCAGCAGGGTCCAGTTCAGCGCTATTGGAGGGTCTGGTTCCACTGGAACACATTTAAAACCACATTAGGTTCACCACTTGAAATGCAGAATGGCACATCAAAAATGTAGTATATCTAGTATAGAAAACATTAAGAACACCTGATCTTTCCATGACAGATTGACCAGGTGAATCCAGGTGAAAGCTAGGAGCTCTTATTCATGTCACTTATTAAATCAACTTCATTCAGTGTAGATGAGCAGGAGAAAGGTTAAAGAAGGAATTTTTCAGCCTTGAGACAATTTAGACATGGATTGTGTATGTGTGCCATTCCGAGGGTGAATGGGCAAGACAAAATATTTAAGTGCGTTTGATGGTAGGTGGCAGGCACACCGGTTTGAGTGTGTCAAGAGCTGCAATGCTGCTGAGTTTTCATGCTCAACAGCTTCCCATGTGTATCAAGAATGGTCCACCACCCAAACGACATCCAGCCAACTTGACACAACTGTGGGAAGCATTGGAGTCAACATGGGCCAGCATCCCTGTGGAACGCTTTTTTTTGTGGGGGGAGTTCTAATGTTTGGTGTATATAATTCAGTATTTCCACATTTCAATTTCCAATGATAAAAAAGTGATTAGGGTTTAAAATATGGGAGATGTGTGGAGGCAGACAGAGGACAAACAGGTGAGTGTAGGGTAGCTATAGGTAGCTATGAATGGAGGAATGACTGTGGTTTAGGAATACAGGGGCCAGGCTAACCGATGTCTTCCACAGTGAAGATGACCTCGTCATAGAGAATGTCCTGATCGCCAGAGCGGAGCTGGACACTGTAGGTCATCCAGACCTTCGTGTAGCTTTCATTGAAGAAGCACTCGTCTGTCCTGTCAGCGTAGCGAGGACATTCAACCCACTCTTTGGGAGATATGCTGCAGGCATGGGGAGACAACATAGGGGTTTTAATACTGAGCTGATGGCAGGAAAGACTGACATCATGCACCTGACATCATTTAGATAAGAGGGAGAGACTCCTATACAGTTAAGAACTACAAATTATTTCAGAAGAAAAACTATTTGGCTCTCAAATATTTAATTTATTTAATTTCAGCCCCAGAATGTTTATCTCTCCCTTAGGGAATATTTTTTCTCTCACTTCCTATCATTAATGTAGTAGAATATCCGCAGGTCTCTGGGTTCTGTGAGGTTCTGGAATACTCCGACATTCCATCTGCAGCGGAATGTGTTCATGTCATGGGAGACACAGCCAGAGATCTGGGGGCGGATCTGGGAGAAGGCTGAGAGGGAGGGAGAGAGAGAAAGAGCTGAGCACACACATTCTATATAGACTTTCAAAAAAAGTCAAAAGTCAAACTTAAACATGAACACACACCCTGTCTAGTCGACCTATCTATGCCTGTTGCTGAGACCATTTACAGGGCTGAGTTGCTCTTCAAGTTTAAGACAAACAGAGCGTAACATAACTCCTCTGAGTGGCGTAGCCGCATGGCGGACAGCTACGTTTTCCTGGAAGTATCCGCATACCTCTTTAAAATCTGTCAGCCAGACTTTACCGCCCACAGGAATTTCGGGGAAAACCCTGCCGTCATGTGTCCTCAGAACTGCACTTACATGGTACACTGCATCTGCCGTCATCTGTTCTCAGAACTGCACTTACATAGTACACTGCATCTGCCGTCATCTGTTCTCAGAACTGCACTTACATTGTACACTGCATGAAAACTACACTCATAGTAAGTGTTCAGAGATCTGCTGTATCTGCAGGAAAATTACAGCTGGCAATAAAATAGTGCAATTAGAAGTATTTTCTCCAAAGCCAATTACTACTACACCTGAAATGCTGTAATATGATGCATCTTATTACCTTCTGCACCTAGGGGTCAATAATGGAAACTATAAATAAGCTGTAGGAAAGATAAATGATCATTCCTATCTTGTTTATGACAGCAATATGACATATCAGGCGAGCGCTGTCCTGGTCTGTCTGTACTATAGTACATGATTATATGAATGTGTTCCCAGAGAGAGGGGAGCTTTAGGTAAACACTCCTATTTGTTCATAGCCCTGAAGAGGCACTTAGGTCCTTTAGTAATTAGTACCATCTCCCATAATGTGCCACATCAGCACCACTGAGAGGGACAGAACAATAGCAGGTAGAATGGCTCTGGCGCCTAGGGAGATTCACAGCTGTGTGGCTCTTCTGAGGAGAGATGCATACCACTGGCTTGGTTAGCAGCTCATCAGGGTGGCCAAAGGTTAAAAATAACTTGTTTACCAGATCCTTTTCTACCAGGAACTTCCTCGGAATGAACAGGAAAAATCAATCCAACACGTGGCAATGCTCAAGTGTTTCATACTTGCTCAATTTCCCGTTACTGATGAGGATTCAGGACAGGTGGTGTGTGTGCATGCGTGCTTGTGTGGGTGCTGTGCACAAATTGTGACTCTACATCTCCTACATCCAGACTCCCCATTTTGACTTAATATTTTCAGAATATAAATATGCACGTGTATGTGAGTACTTGTGAATGTTCTTGAATGTGTACGTGAGTAAGTGCAGTCTGCCAAGTTGAGGTCATTTGTTTTCACACCATGTGCACAGCAGATATCACTGGCTCCAACAGGACGCTGAAGCTCAAATTTCAAACAGACCTTTCCAAGAAAACAAGGGTAAAATATAATTTTGGGCTCCAGTTATTCTAGTGTTCCAGTTGCTGGAAGGTGAACTCTTTTACAAAATGTCTCCCACTTCTGATACAAAATGTCCTCTACTATCTCGTAAATTAGCCTACTCATCTCTCACATTAGGACTGAAAATTCAAAACATTCATTATGACTTTAATGAAAGGGAAATAGAGGGTTGTGTTTGATTGGGTGCTGTGTACTAGGAGGAATGGAGGGAGGAAATGGGTGTTTTAATCAAGGGGTTTCTGAATGCATAAAGTAATTCTCTGTAGAGTACACATGATGATGAGCGCTAGCACTGGATGATTTATAGCAGGGGTGTCACTCATTCCATGAAGGGCCTAGAGCAGAAACGGCCTGTGGCCCGCTGGGCACTTCAATCCAACACGCGAGACATTATTACTATTTCTTTTTTTAAATATAACATTTTATTTTACCCCTTTTTTCTCCCCAATTTCATGGTATCCAATTGGTAGTTACAGTCTTGTCCCATCGCTGCAACTCCCGTACATACTCGGGAGAGGCGAAAGTCGAGAGCCCTGCGTCCCCCGAAACACGACCCAGCCAAGCCGCACTGCTTCTTGACACAATGCCTGCTTAACCCGGAAGCCAGCCACACCAATGTGTCGGAGGAAACACCATACACCTCGCGACCATGTAAGCGCCCGGGTCGCCACAAGAGTCGCTAGAGTGTGATGGGACAAGGAAATCTCAGCCTGACAAACCCTCTCCTAACCCGGACGACGCTGGGCTAATTGTGCGCCAAATCATGGGTCTCCCAGTCACGGCCAGCTGTGACACAGCCTGGGATCGAACCCGGGTCTGTAGTGACGCCTCAAGCGTCACTCGGCAGGCCCCTCGGCAGGCCCCAGCAAATTGATTTGAACAAACAATTGGTCCCCCCAAAAATGCGGCCCTCCGTTGAATTTCATTTCATAATCCTGATGTAGCCATCGAACCAAAAAGTTTGCCCACCCGTGGCCTAGAGTCTGCTGTTTTTTCCTTTCAATTAAGACCTAGACAACCAGGTGAGGGGAGTTGCTTACTAATTAGTGACCTTAATTCATCAACCAAGTACAAGGGAGGAGCGAAAACCTGCAGACACTCGGCCCTCCATGGAATGAGTTTGACACGTGCTTTATAGAGTCTAATTCACTATTTTCTCTCTCCTATGTGCGTCACTGACGTATGCCAGATACACATACACAATTATACAGATGAAAGGGATGGTGCTATTGCCATACCAACCTCTCGATGTTGTTTCTTCTCATTTGGAGTGCAACGTGTGTATTAAAACACCCTGCGCATTAAAACACTAATTTCCTCCCTCCATCTCTCCTATTACACAGCAGCCGAACCAACACAATCCTCTCCTTCCCTTTGATTAAAGTCAGGATGAATGTTTTGACTTGTCAGTCCTACTGTCAGAGAGTAATTCACAAGATGGTGTTTAAAAATAAATATGTACCTAACATAAATGTACATCGAGTCTTTACTTATTCTGTTTGTTCCAGAAATCAAAAGCAATTACATGTGCAAAGTAAAAATTTTCCCACTTATGGTAGAGAAAAGCTTACGTGAAGGACAGCTGGTGTTATATATTGTAGCTACTTAAGTAGACACTTTAAAGCAATAGCTGCAACCAAGGTTGTCCCCTTCAACTGAACATCTTTAAAGCTCTGTGAGGAAAAAACTTGGTTTACTCCAGTATGGGAAGCATTGAAAATGTGTATTTTCTGTCTGTGTGCGTGAGCTGGCAGTGTCCCTGTAATGGCTGTCCTCCTCCTCATTTGAGGAGGAGTAGTAAGAAGGATCGGAGGACCAATGCGCAGCGTGGTAAGTGTTTATGCTCTTTATTATAACGAACGAACACAGAAACAAAACAACAAACGACATGTGAAATACCAACCGAAACAGTTCCGTGTGGAACAAACACTGACATGGAAAATAACCACCCACGAAACCCAGTTGGAAAAAGGCTACCTAAGTATGATTCTCAATCAGAGACAACTAACGGCACCTGCCTCTGATTGAGAATCATACCAGGCCAAACGAAAAAACCAACATAGAAAAACCAACATAGATAACCCACCCAACTCACGCCCTGACCACACTAAAATAAAGAAATAACAAAATAACTAAGGTCAGAACGTGACAGTCCCCTCCTCCTGCACTGTTCTATGTCCATCTGTTTCACTCAGACAGTAACCTTTTTGGCTGGGTACTGCTGATTCTCAGAAGAAAAAAATCGAGTATATTTTTTGCTGGGAGCTCAAACCCTTTCACCCATTCTGACAGAGTGTGAAGTACCACTTACTGGAAACAGAATAACTCTGTCAAAGCACCACTGCCAAAGCTTATAGAAATATGAAACAAAAGAGACTTACAGTAGAGTGAAAGCTTCTATTCAATCCGTCAGCGCTAAAGAGTTATATAATGTGTATAATGTTGCATAACATGAAGAAACACTTAGGAGAAGTGTGACTTCATCATAAAGGCCTGAACCACCTAGGAATAGAACTTCCTGCACTCAAACTTAGTACATTACAACGCTGCATCTGTTGAGAGGGGGAGTCTGAATAACTAAACAGTTTCCCACAGTGCACCACTCACTGCTCCCACTGCCCCCTCCAGAATTCCTGGAAACCCTGTTCCTGGGAAGAACTCGATATGTGCCCATGCATGCATGCTTATTTAGAGCACGTGTTCTAAGAGATTGTATTAGTCTGTATAATACACTACACAGTGCCATTGCATTATCATAAAGCATATTACAGAGTTTTCACAAATAACCATTATATTTAATTTGTAATGTAACATTTAAACCAGAGTGTGTAATGAGATCATTCATATTGTATATCAGTAATCTTTTCCTCTAAGAGTGTGCCACGCAGTTAAAGTGTGATGATACCTCCTGGTGTGTACCCATAGTGTGATGATACCCCCATGGTGTGTACCCATAACGTGTACCCATAGTGTGATGATACCCCCATGGTGTGTACCCATAACGTGTACCCATAGTGTGATGATACCCTCTGGTGTTCGCATACGTAGCCCCATAGGATGTGGTGTTAGATATGAAGATATCCCCCATGTGTCTACGGAGTTACCTAACGGTGTACCCATAGTGTGATGATACCCCTGTAGTTACCCATAACGCGTTACCCATAGTGTGATGTACCCTCTCTGTGCAGTGTACCCATAAGATGTGATTGGATACCCCCTGGTATTGGTACCGCATTAACGAC